>NW_020838015.1:502241-615390 GCF_003676395.1 Aethalodelphis obliquidens | reverse complement strand
CGGTACGCGGTCCTCTTACTGTTGTGGCCTCTCCCGTTGCGGAGCACAGGCTCCGGACGCGCAGGCTCAGCGGCCATGGCTCACGGGCGCAGCCGCTCCGCGGCATGTGGGATCTTCCCGGACTGGGGCACGAACCCGTGTCCCCTGCATCGGCAGGCGGACTCTCAACCACTGCACCACCAGGGAAGCCCATAGTCTTTGTTTTAAAGTCTATTTTGTCTGATATAAGAACAGTGATCCAGCTTACTTTTGGTTTCCATTTGCATAGAATATATTTTTCCATTCCTTCACTTTGTGTCTTTACATCTGACGCGAGTCCCTTGTAGGCAGCATATAGATAGGTGTTTGTTTTTTTCTTATCCATTCAGCTACTTTCTTTTGATTAGAGGATTTAGTCCACTTAAATTATTGATAGGTAGATACTTACAGCCATCTTGTTAATTGTTTTTTGGCTGTTTTATAGGTCCTCTGTTACATTCTTCTCTCTTCTCTTCCTGTGTGATTTGATGAATTTAGTGGTATGCTTAGATTCCTTTCTCATTATCTTTTGTGTATCTATTATAGGTTTCTGGTTTGTGGTTACCATGAAGCTTACATTTAACTTATCAACTTAAAATGGACCATTATAAATATAACAACTTAAGTTTGAAGGCATTCTAAAGCTCCACACGCGTTTTGTTTTTGATGTCACATTTTATATCTTTTAATCCTGTGTATCCCTTGAGCAGTTATTGTAGTTATCTTACCACTTTTGTCTTTTAACCTTTATTTTAGCTTTATAAATCCACTACTTTTACTAATATATCTACCTTTAAAATTAAAAATCTTTTTATTTTAACCATTTTTAAATTGAAGTAGTTAATTGACAATTTTGTTAGTTTGAGGTGTACAACAAAGTCATACAGTTATACACATATATATATTCTTTTTCAGATTCTTTTCCATTATAGGTTATTATGAGATATTGAGTATGGTACCCTGTGCTGTACAGTAGGTCCTTGTTGTTTCTATCTGTTTTATATATAGTAGTGTGTATGTGTTGATCAAAAACTCCTAATTTTTCCCCCTCCTTTCCACCCCCTACTATCCCCTTTGGTAACCATAAGTTTGTTTTCTATGTCTGTGAGTCTATTTCTGTTTTGTAAAAATAAGTTCATTTATATCATTTTTTAAGATTCTACATATAAGTGATGTCATATGATATTTGTCCACCTTTGTCTTTCTTCACTTAATATGATAATTTCTAAGTCCATCCATGTTGCTGCAAATGGCATTATTTCATTCTTTTTTATGGCTGAGTAATATTCCATTGTATACGTGTACCACATCTTCTTTATCCATTTATCTGTCAATGGACACTTAGGTTGCTTCCATGTCTTGGCTATTGTAAATAGTGCTGCTTTGTACACTGGGATGCATGCATGTCTTCTTTTTTTTGTTTTATTGGAATATAGTTGATTTACAATGTCATGTTTCAGGTGTACAGTAAACTGATTCACTTATACATATTCATTCTTTTTAAGATTCTTTTCTCATAGAGGTTATCTCAGAATATTGAGTAGAGTTCCCTGTGTTATACAGTAGGTCCTTGTTGATTATATATCTTATATATAGGAGTGTGTATATATTGATCCCAAGCTCCTGATTTATCCCTCCCCCCACACTTCGCCTTTGGTAACAATAAGTTTGTTTTCAATATCTGTAAGTCTATTTCACTTGTAAATAAGTTCATTTGTATCATTTTTTTAAAAATTAGATTCCACATGAGTGATATCATATGATATTAGTCTTTCTCTGTCTTACTTCACTTAGTATAATAATCTGTAGGTCCATCCATGTTGCTGCAAATGGCATTATTTCATTCTTTTTTATGGCTGAGTAATATTCCATTGTATATATGTACCACATCTTCTTTATCCATTCCTCTGTTCATGGACACTTAGGTTGCTTCCATGTCTTGGCTATTGTAAATAGTGCTGCAGTGAACATTGAGGCGCATGTATCTTTTTGAATTATGGTTTCCTCTGGGTATATGCCCAGGAGTGGGATTGCTGGGTCGTATGGTAGTTCTATTTTTAGTTTTTTAAGGAACCTCCATACTGTTCTCCATAGCGGCTGTATCAATTTACATTCCCACCAACAGTGCGAGAGGGTTCCCTTTTCTCCACACCCTCTCCAGCATTTATTGTTTGTAGATTTTTTGATGATGGCCATTCTGACCGGTGTGAGGTGATATCTCATTGTAGTTTTGATTTGTATTTCTCTGATGATTAGTGATGTTGGGCATCCTTTCATGTGTTTGTTGGCAATCTGTATATCTTCTTTGGAGGAATGTCTATTTAGGTCTTCTGCCCATTTTTTTTTTTTTTTTTTTTTTCGGTACGCGGGCCTCTCACTGTTGAGACCTCTCCCGCTGCGGAGCACAGGCTCTGGACGCGCAGGCTCAGCGGCCATGGCTCACGGGCCCAGCCGCTCCGCAGCATGTGGGATCCTCCCGGACCGGGGCGCAAACCCGTGTCCCCCGCATCGGCAGGCCGACTCCCAACCACTGCGCCACCAGGGAAGCCCCTTCTGCCCATTTTTTGATTGAGCTGTTTGGGTTTTTTTGATATAGAGCTTCATGAGATATTTGTATATTTTGGAAGTTAAGCCCTTGTTGGTCACTTCTTTTGCAAATATTTTCTCCCATTCTGTGGGTTGTCTTTTCATTTTGTTTATGGTTTCCTTTGCTGTGCAGAAACTTTTAAGTTTAATTAGGTCCCATTCGTTTGTTTTTGTTTTTATTCTCATTACTCTAGGAGGTGGATCATAAAAGATATTGCTGTGATTTATGTCAAAGAGTGAGTGTTCTACCTATATGTTAGTCTAAGAGTTTTAAAGTGTCTGGCCTTACATTTAGGTCTTTGATCCATTTTGAGTTTATTTCTGTGTATGGTGTTACACAATGTTCTAATTCCATTCTCTTGCATGTGGCTGACCAGTTTTCCCACCACCACTGTTGAAGAGACTGTATTTTCTCCATTGTATATTCTTGCCTCCTTTGTCATATATTAACTGACCATAGGTGCATGGGTTTATCTCTGGGCTCTCTATCCTGTTCCATTGATCTATATTTCTGTTTTTGCGCCAGTACCATACTGTTTTGATGACCATAGCTTTATATTGTAGTCTGAAGTCAGGGAGCCTGACTCCTCCAGCTCCGTTTTTCTTTCTCAAGATTGCTTTGGCTATTTGGAGTCTTTTGTGTCTCCATACAAATTTTAAGATTTTTTTTGTTTCTAATTCTGTGGAAAATGCCACTGGTAATTTGATAGGGATTGCATTGAATCTGTAGATTGCCTTGGGGTCGTATAGTCATTTTGACAATATCAATTCTTCTAATCCAAGAACATGGTATATCCTTCCATCCATTTGTGTCATCTTCGGTTTCTTTCATCAGCGTCTTAAGTTTTCGGAGTACAGGTCTATTTATTCCTAGGTATTTTATTCTTCTTGATGTGATGGTAAATGGGATTGTTTCCTTAATTTCTCTTTCTGATCTTTCATTGTTAGTGTATAGGGATGTAAGAGATTTCTGTGTATTCAGTATCCTGCAACTTTACTGAATTCATTGATGAGCTCTAGTAGTTTTCTGGTAGAATCTTGAGGATTCTCTCTCTCTATATATATATCATGTCATCTGCAAACAGTGACAGTTTTACTTCTTCTTTTCCAGTTTGGACTCCTTGTATTTCTTCTCTGATTGCTGTGGCTAGGACCTCCAAAACTGTTGAATAAAAGGGGCGACATTGCACATCCTTGTCTTGTTCCTGATCTTAGAGGAAATGTTTTCAGCTTTTCACTGTTGAGAATGATGTTAACTGTAGGTTTGTCATATATGGCCTTTTATAATGTTGAAGTGTGTTTCCTCTGTGCTCCCTTTCTGGAGAGATTTTATCATAAATGGGTGTTGAATTTTGCCAAAAGCTTTTTCTGCATCTATTGAGATGATCATATGGTTTTTATTTTTGAATTTGTCAGTGTGGTGTATCACACTGATTTGCAGATGTGAAAGAATCCTTGCATCCCTGAGATAAACCCCACTTGATCATGGTGTATGATCATTTTAATGTATTGTTGGATTCAGTTTGCTAGTATTTTGTTGATGATTTTTCCATCTATGTTCATCAGTGATACTGGCTTGTAACTTTCTTTTTTTGTGGTATCTTTGTCTAGTATTAGTATCAGGGTGATGGTGGCCTCATAGAATGGGCTTGGGAGTGTTCCTTCCTCTGCAATCTTTGGAATAGTTTCAGAAGAATAGGTGACAGAATTCGCCTGTGAAGCCATCTTGTCCTGGACTTTTGTTTGGAAGCTTTTAAATCACTGTTTCGATTTCAGTACTTGTGATTGCTCTATTCATATTTTCTATTTCTTCTTGGTTCAGTCTTGGAAGGTTGTACCTTTCTAAGAAATTGTCCATTTCTTCTAGGTTGTCCATTTTATTGGCATATAGTTGCTTGTAGTAGTCTCCTATGATCCTTTGTATTTCTGTGGTGTCCATTGTAACTTCTCCATTTTCATTTCTAATTTTATTGATTCCAGTCCTCTCGCTTTTGTTTATGTTATCAAAGAGTCAGCTTTTTAGTTTTATCTTTTCTATTGTTTTCTTCATCTCTATTTCATTGATTTCTGCTGATCTTTCTTTCCTTCTACTAATTTTGCGTTTTGTTTGTTCTTCTTCTAGTTGGTTTAGTCTCTTAGACTGTCCTCATTTCTTTTCATTTTCTATTCTGTTCCATGACAGTGATTTCCACCATTCTGTCTTCCATCTCACTTATTCGTTCTTCTGCCTCAATTATTCTGCTGTTGATTTCTTCTAGTATATTTTTCATTCCAGTTATTGTATTGTTCATCTGTTTGTTCTTTAAATCTTCTACCTCTTTGTTAAACATCTCTTGTATCTTCTTGATCTGTGCCTCCATTCTTTTTCCGAGATCTTGGATCATCTTTACTATCATTCTCTTTTTCAGGTAGGTTGCCAATCTACAGTTATTTACTTGTTCTTGTGGGTTTTTATCTTGTTCCTTCATCTGGAACATTTCTCTGCCATCTCATTTTTTATAACTTTCTGTGTTTGTGGTCTCCTTTCCACCGGCTGCAGGATTGTAGCTCCGTTTTGCTTCTGGTGCCTGCTCCCTTTGCTTCTGGTGGGTGAGTTTGGTCCTGGGGCTTATACAGGCTTCCTGCTGTGAGGGACTGATGCCTGCACACTAGAGGGGGGCGGGGAGCCGGGTCTTGTCCCTCTGGGGGGCAGAGCCATGTCAAGGGGTGTGTTTATTGGTGGCTGTTGGCTGAGGACTTTAGGCAGCCTCTCTGCTGATGGGTAGCACTGTATTCCCCCTCTGCTGGTCTGTTTGGCCTGAGGCGTCCCAGCACTGGAGCCTGAAGGCTGTTGAGAGGGCCCAGGTCCTTATGCCAAAATTGCAACCTCTAGGAGAGCTCATTCTGACAGTATTCTCTGGAGCCTCTGCCACCAGTATCCTTGGTCCCCCCCGCCCCTGCAGTGAGCCACAGCCAATTCCTGCCTCCCCAGGAGACCCTCCAAGACTTGTAGGTAGGTACAGCCCAGGCTTATATGGAGTTCCTGCTTTCTGCTGGGTCGCAGTGTACGTGAAACACTGTGTGTGCCCTCCAAGGGTGGAGTCTGTTTTCCCCAGTCCTGTGGAGCTACTGCACTCAAGCCCCACTGGCCTTCAAAGCCAAATGCACTGGGGCTTCTTCCTCCTGATGTCAGACCCTCAAGCTGGGGAGCCTGATGTAGGGCTTGGGACTCGCGTTTTTTTGGAGAAACTCTGCAATATAATTATTTTCCAGTTTGTGGGTCACCCACCTGGCGGGTATGGGATTTGATTATGTCGCAAAACCACCCCTGTTACTGTTCAGTTGTCATTTCTTCATTGTCTTTGAATGTAAAATATCTTTTTTGGTAGGCTCCAGTGTTTTTTTGTTGATGGTTGTTCAGCAGTTGTGATTTTGGTGTTTTCATGAGATGAGGTGAGCTTAAAGTTTTCTCCAGAGTTATGCCTAGGAGTGGGATTGTAAGATCATATGGTAACTCTTATTTTTAGCTTTTTACGGAACCTCTGTACTGTTTTACATAGTGGCTGCACCAATTTACATTCCCACCAACAGCGTAGCAGGGTTCCTTTTTCTCCATACCCTCTCCAGCATTTATTATTTGTAGACTTTTTTTTGAGAAAATAATATTCATATTTATTTTAGTATAACTGGAGAATACCAGCCATTATCATTTGCATTTCTTCATACTGTTCATCTTCAATACATTTGATATTTTAAGAACTTTGCTAAGTCATGGCCTAAGAGTTTTATAGATCATAAGGTACAATTGACATACAATGAACTGTACATACTTAAAGCATAGTGTGATAAGATTTGACATATGTAAACACCCATAAAGCCATCGCCACAATTAGAGAATGAATGTGTCTACACTTTCCCCAAAATCTGTAGACTTTTTTTAATATAAATTTATTTATTTATGTATTTATTTTTGGCTGCGGTGGGTCTTCGTTTCTGTGCGAGGGCTTTCTCTAGTTGCGGTGAGCGGGGGCCACTCTTCATCACGGTGCGTGGGCCTCTCACTGTTGCGGCCTCTCTTGTTGCAGAGCACAGGCTCCAGACACACAGGCTCAGTAGTTATGGCTCACGGGCCCAGTTGCTCCGTGGCATGTGGGATCTTCCCAGACCAGGGCTCGAACCTGTGTCCCCTGCATCGGCAGGCAGATTCTCAACCACTGCGCCACCAGGGAAGCCCTGTAGACTTTTTGATGATGGCTATTCTGACTGGTGTGAAGTGATACCTCCTTGTAGTTTTGATTTGCGTTTCTCTAATAATTAGCAATGTTGAGCATATTTTCATGTGTCTGTTGGCCATCTGTATGTCTTCTTTGGAGAATCGTCTATTTAGGTACCCTGCCCATTGGGTAGGGATATTGGGTTGTCTTTTTTGATAATGTGTTGTATGAGGTGTTTGTATATTTTGGATATTAACCTTTTGTCACATTGTTTGTAAATATTTTCTCCCAGTCCATAAGTTGTCTTTTCATTTTGTTTGCAGTTTTCATTGCTGTGCAAAAGGTTTTAAGTTTAATTAGGTCCTATTTGGTTATGTTTATTTCCATTACTCTAGGAGACAAATCCAAAAATGTATTGCTGTGATTTATGTCACAGTGTTTTCCCTAGGAGTATTCTCCCTAGTGTTCTACCTCTAGGAGGTTTATAGGATTTGTTCTTACCTTTCAGTCTTTAATCCATTTTATTTTTGTAGATGGTGTTAGAAAATGTTCTAATTTTCCTGTCTTACGTGTAGCAGTACAGTTTTCCCAGCACCATTTATTGAAGAGCCTGTCTTTGCTCCATTGTATATTCTTGCCTCCTTTATCATAGTATACCTACCTTTTAACAGTGAGATTTATACTGTGATATTTTTTCTTATTACTAATGAGTGCCCTTTTCAGCTTAAAGAAGTCCCTTTAACATTTCTTATAAGGCTGGTTTATTGGTGGCCTTCCCCTTAGCTTTTGCTTCTCTAGAAAACTGTTCATCTCTCCAATTCTGAATGATTTTGTTGGGTAGCATAATATATTCTTGGTTATAAGCTTTTATCTTTCAGGAGAATAAACGGTTTCACTCCCTCTGGCCTGCTACGTTTCTGCTGAAAAATCTGATATTTTTATGGGATTCTCTTGTGTGTAACATGCTGTTTTTTCTCATTAGATTCTCTCCATGACTTTAAGCTTTATAAAAAGCTTAAATTAAATATAAATTTTAATTATAATGGGTCTTGGTATGGGTTTGTTTAGGTTCCTCTTTTTTGGAACTCTCTTGGCTTCCTGGATCTGTGTTTTTCTCCCCAGGTTAGGGAAGGTTTCAGCTGTTCCTTATTAAAATAAGTTTTCTGCTGCTTTGTCTGTTCTCCTGCTAGGATCCCTATACTGTGAATGTTAGTGTGCTTGGTAGTGTCCCATAAATCTCTTAAGTTATCTTAATGAAAAAAACAAATTCTTTTTTCTTTTAGTTCTCTGGGTGAGTTCCACTGCCTTGTCTTTGAGTTTGCCAGTACTTTCCACTGCTTCACCTGCCCTTGAACCCCCTCTAGTGTATTTTTCACTATAGTTACTGTGTTCTTCAGCTCTGTGACTTCTCTTTGGTACTTTTTTATATTTTCTATCTTCTGAGTTTGGTGAGCATCTTTATAACCATTACTTTTAACTCTTTATCAGGTAAATTACCTATCTTTGTTTCGTTAAGTTCTTTTCCTGAGGTTTTTCTGTTCTTTCATCTCCTTTTCCATTATAGGGCACTACAAGATATTCAATATAGTCCCTTGTGCTATACAGTAGGTCCCTTTTTATCTATTTTACTTGATATGCTTTTATTTTGCTGAGAGTGAACTGGTAATAGAAAGACATCTCATAGCATTAGGAATTGGAATTAGCTATTCCTTGACTGTCATATCCTGGAACTTGAGGTTGGCTTAGCATGGTTGCATTGTTTGGAAAGATTTGGTGGACTTGTAGACCCAGGGCCAGTTTCATGGGTGTGTGACCTGTGCAAGCACACAGGTCCCACACTGAAAAGGGTCTTGTGTTTGGTTTAGTGGTGTGCTGTCACCATCTTGACCTTCTTAATTTTTTTGGCGGGGGGGGGGGGGGGGGGGGGGGGGGGGGGGCTTGAATTTTGGCCTGAGTTTTTATTTAGCTTAAGTTTTTTTTTGACAATCGCCTTATCTTTTTACATTTTAATTTTATTGGAGTATAGTTGATTTACAATGTTATGTTTCAGGTGTACAGCAAAGTGATTCAGTTATATATATATATATATATATGTGTGTGTGTATATATATATATATATATATATATATATACACACACATATACATTCTTTTTTAGATTCTTCTCTCATAGAGGTTACCAGAGAATATTGAGTAGAGTTCCCTGTGCTATACAGTAGGTCCTTGTTGGTTATCTTACCTGTTTATCTATTTTATATATAGAAGAACATATTCATCTGTTTCTTCATTTTACTTGGCTCTCTGTTGGTTTCTATGCATTAGAATATGCAACAGCCACTTCTGGTCTTGAAGGAGTGGCCTCAGGTAGGAGATAAAACTTATTATCCAACCCTGCCCTAACTCTTGTCTCTCAGACCTTTGTGATTGTGTATATAGCTTATTTTATTTGTAATAGCTCCCAGAGTTTCAGGGTGCGCCAGGACCTGTTAGTGCTCCAATGGAGAGGATCAGTCAGCACCTAGATTCAGGCTGACTGGAAGGCAGACCCTCAGGCAGCAGCTTAGCAAGTAGATGCAGTCCTGAGGGTCTGCAAGCATAAGGCCTGTTGGCCACTGGAGCCAGGCAAGCGAGAGAGAGATGTAAGGTGCTGCTGGATTTAGCAAGGCAGGAGGAACGCAAGAAGATGTCTCTGCTAGATGGAACGTAAAGGTGGCAACCTGCTGGAAAAGAAGAGATTACAGATGGTTTCTGCTGGCTTTTAGCAAGGTGGAGGGAGAGTTTGAAAACTGCTTCCACTGGCACATCCCTGCCCCACTCTGATGCTTTAAGGTTATTAAATGAGCCTATTCACATAAAGCGTGGGTACTTTTCAAACGGATGTTTCTGCACTGTGTCTTGGGGTGTTTCTGAGTTTGCGACAGCCCAGCAGATCTTGTGGTTGTGAGCCCTGTTGGTTTTCAAAGAGATATCTTGGGGTTTGTCTCTCAGGCGTGGGTCTTAAAAGCTGGAGTGCCTGATGTGGGATTGGAACCCTTTGCTCCTCAGGGAGAAACTCCAGGTTTCCAGTTCCCTCCACATGGGTGGGGGCAGTGACTGGGGCTGGATGTATTGCTAGGTTTTTGGACAAGATTGTGTCTCAGCCTCTTCTACCCAATTTGGTGTGATTTCCTTCTCACTTGCCTGATATGCAAGAGTCCTAGTTTTTTGCTTTCTGGCAGAGAATATTGTTCCATATGTAGTTGTAGATTTGGTGTGTCCATGGGAGGAGGAGGAGGGTTGTATTTTTTTTGTCTAGTTTTCTAGAAGATTCTCCAGGAGTTCATTTCAGTCTGACATTTGTGTAACTCTGAACTGTGGCTGGTACCACCCCTCATCCATCGGGTGTCTGTCCATCCCCCGAATTTTTGTGGTCTCTTAGCCATGGCGGATGCATTTCTGTACCTGTTGGTAGCCTGCTGCCCTGACCACTCATCTCCTCTCATGGCAGTTTTCCCTCATAATATTCTGTTAGTCAGGGCACAAAGCTCACAGGAGGAATGCGTGTGGTAGATGGTAGCACCATGCGGGGGGGGGGGGTGTCTATCCTGACTTAAGTACTGGACCACCCCATGCTCCAGGTCCTTTCCCACAGGTTCCAGCCACCACAAAGTTGCATAGCCTTTTTTTCCCTCCAGACTTTCCTATTTCTCTGTTTTCCTGGGTCACCCCTGCCCTAGGACTTCCCCCTTCTCCCCCTGCCTCCAAACTCTAAATATTCCTCTTCTTAACATTCTCACCTCACTTTCATGCTTCACGTTTACATGTTCAAAAACTCATTAGTGCACTTCTTGAGGTCCCCTCTTCTTACCACAAGAAACCAGTGCAGACACTGTAACGCTTTTATCTCTACTCACGAGAAGTGGATTAGCAATTTAGTTTCCCACAGGGATAAGATAGAAAGTATTCCCATCTTCCTTGAAAGTCCCTCGTAAAAGGCATAAGAAAGTGTCTTCTCCAGATTTAGTTGTTCAGTTTCCCCTTGGGCTCAGCTTATCTGTGCTTTCTCTGGCTTTTTTCATCTAAACATGGTACTGAAATACATTCTCTTTTACAGTTTCAATTCTAATGGGGGTAGAATAGAAAAAAACAGGCCATTGAAATCACTTCAAATGCTTTTTGAAACTGAGGTATAAAAAAAATTCTAATTAACCAAGTCCTTCAGCCCAGGGTGAAGAGCCAGTTCGATTCCCTCTATGCAGTTGTGAGCTCGATGGGCCACAGCTACAATGTTTGGAACGGCATTTCAATCAGCCTCACCTAGGCCAGGGTTTCTCAACCTTGCCACTATTGACATTTGGGGCCTGATCATTCTTTGGTGGGGAGAGGGCTGGTCTGTGCATTGTAGGATGTTAGGCAGCAGCCCTGGCCTCCAACCACTAGAGGGCAGTAGCACGCCCCTGCCATTGTGAACACCAAAACTTGTGTTGATAACCAGTGATAACCAATGACTCTAGTGGGTATGTGGTTGTGCAAACCTAGTCTGCGAATGGGGGTTGACTCCAGTTTAAAATTCTGTTAGCATTGTCATACATGCCTTGGAGCACCTATTGGTACATAGCACCACTGCAGGGCTAAAGTCTTCCTGGCCACTAGACTCTAAAGCCATGCTACTCAACCTGTCACGTGCACACCAGTCTTCGGTGGCTCTTACTCATCATATAGATTCTAATCCAGTAGGTTTGAGTAGCAAGGGTCTAAAGGGTAATTCAGTCCTTTGTGGTATTAAGCCTTTCTCTGCACCCAGTGTCATTCTAGGACTCTAGTGGGTCCACCAGAGCCCTCGGGGAGCCAATTTTGACCTAGGCTTCTCTTTTCTTTGCCCTAGGCTGTTGCTGAGAATCCCACTCTACTCCTTCAGTATGGTGCTAGTGGATAAGCACGGCATGGACAGGGAGCGCTATGTCTCCCTGGTGACGCCTGTGGCCCTCTTCACCTTGATCGACACTTTCCCCTTGAGAAAAGAGGAGATGGTCCTGCAAGCTGAAATGGGCCAGACCTGCAACACCTGATGTGACGGGTCCTCTCTCGGCAGTTCCCCTTCTCTTTCTATATCCGTGCTATGCACACAGGAAGGCCTGGAAAATATCCTTGATGTACAGATTTTTATTTGTAATTTTTAAAGTCTATTTTATTATAAACTTTCTTTGCACTTAAAATATTAACACTGCTTTTTGTACTTTGAAGTATTCCAAAAAATATGAATGATACTGACTCTCTTAACTCCATCATGGCTGGCTAATTTGGTAGAGAAAATAGAACCTACAACCATACACATGCTTTCAATGCCTTTTCTACAGTGTGACACATCGCTATCTTTTTTATATAAAACTTATTAATAAAATATTTGGGAGCAAATTTACTAAAACTCATTTTCTTTTTCAAGCACTAGCTGTACTTACTGTGGTCACAGGTTTTAGGACTGTGATTCTTGGCGTTTGTTTTAGGAATGGAAAAATGAGTCTTGTCAGGAGGCGCTCAGTTGAGCTGGGAGAGCTGAACATGGAAGGGTCAGAGAAGCCAATTAAAGCAACAAGCCGAAAATGAAAGAGGTAAGAATTTAATCACTTACTGTGATGGCGTAACCAAGAAGCTAAAACTGGAAGTTCCGTTGTATATTTCTCCATCTTCTGTTTTCTCCAGTGGACCAGTGCACCAGCTGAAGGTCACGTGGCTCACCAAAGACATGGGGTTGTTACACTGTTGAGGGAGACCCAGCTGTGGCAGTTTGATGCACCCTGGGGTCATGGAAGGGCGAGGGTCTAGGAGTGGAAAAGTACTGGATACTGAATCAGTGGGGAAAAGTGTCTTCAGATTCCCCTCTTCCTCCTATAAGGTCCCAGCACAGGAACGTGAAGACCTCTGCCCAAGGCCTCAGAGACCTAAGAATAAACATCACGTGGGCTAGGAACGCAAATCTGTGAAAGGACATGAACAGTCCTTGGCTACAGTTGCAGCCAGTGACTGTGATTCACTGACTGTATACCAGTCTGTGTTGGGAGAGCAGCTTTTCCTTATGAGACCTTCCAGGCGAAGCCTTTGTAACTGCCTAAGGTTGGGCCTGAAAAATCATAGTTTTATAACCAGGAGTTGGACTCTTTCAGCTTTGCCAGCCAAACATTGAGGGGAAATTTCCATCTATTCCTGAACAAATAACAAAATCAATGATGGAAAGTCCAAATTCCAACAGGAAGGTTTAAAACTAGAAGCAGATTTGATACTTCTGAACATTAGGCAGTGAATGCTATCCTGTGAATAGGGTTATATTTCATTTACAAATATGTTTTTTCCCCACGAAGCACACTAGTAGGTGCTTTGACCTCTGTCTCCCTCAGATGTATCAGATAAAAGGTCACGGACATGGTTGGGAGAGGAATGTTAACCAATGACTAGTTTGTTTCAAAAGATCACTTGTCACACAATTAAGTAAACATATCAGCCCACATTAAAGCCTCCTGTCTGTGAAAAGCCAGCTTGTGCCCTTTGGCCCATAACCTGAAAGCTTCAAGCCTTGAGGATGAGCTTATGTTTAAGGACCTGCCCTGATTTCTTCAAACAAGTCTTCCTGATGAGCTTAGAATATTACAGACACTTTGCCTAATGAGATACAGGCTATTTGAAGAATAAGTGTACTGTGGTATTTAAAAAAAATTACATATCCAGAGTCACGTCAGCATCATGGTAACATGAGCCTTTCCTTTTTTTCCTCCCCTCTAACGTGTAATTGGACATCTGTAAACAAAAGCGCCCCAGCACAGCACACCAGGACACCCGAGAACTCCATCTATCTGTGCATACGAAAGTGGGTGGATAGGACCTCGGAAGAGGCTACAGAGCTAAGGGAATTGCAGAAGCAGTAGCGGCAGCACCAGCGGTGACCTCTCTAGCAAATGAGGTGAAAAGTAAAAGGGGGTGAGTGCAAGGCTGTCAGTCCCTGTGGGCTGCAGCTGGAGGGTCCCGTTGCTCTTGAGCAACACCCTGCATATCTGAAGAGAGATATCAATGACTGTGGTGAGGGAAAGGGAACTGAAGGAATATATCTCCTGCTATCTGCCCTGAGATGCCAGCAAGAGGTCTGCCCATGGACCTCTGGGATCCACCCCCCCCCCTCGAAGAACCCCCTACCAGGCCATGGGCACACCCAAAGCCCCAAATTTTAAGCACACATCCCCTCACACTCTGCTGCCACCTTTTAAAAAAAATCCCCCCCCGTTTTTTCCCCCATATGTACATTCCCAACCTTAGTAGGGAGTCAGCGCCCATTAAGAGAAACCAAAACGTTTGCTATAGTGCCACCTTCTGGAAAACAAAAGGAAGGGTCTTAACTACCAACCTCCTGAATTGAAGTAAACAAAACCTTACCTAAATAAGACAGGTGCTCCCTATTCCAAACGCAGCAGTAGAGGCACATTTTATCAAAAACTATGGAAAAAAACATAGTTAACAGGGTATCACAAAAAGAAAATGACAATTCTTCAAGAACTGAATCCAAAGATACAGAATACTGCAATCGAACTGATAAAGAATTCAAAATAGCTGTTAAGGAACAAATTCAATGAGCTGCAAGAAAACTCAGAAAGGCAATTCAGTGAACTCAGGAATAAAATTAATGAACAGAAGTAGTATTTCACCACAGAGATTGGTTATTTTTTAAAGAATTTCAAACAAAGATTCTGGAGCTGAAGAACTCAATAAATGAGAAAAAGAATGCATTAGAAAGCACTGGAAACAGAGCAGATCAGATGGAAGGGAGAATAAGTGAGCTTGAGGATAGGAATTTAGAAATGATTCAGGTATAAGAGGAGAGAGAATTAAGATGAATGGGTATACCAGAGGGAGAAGAGAGGGAGAAGGGGGCAGAGATCTTATTTAAAGTAATAATAGGTAAGAACTACCCAAATCTGGGGAAGGAACTGGATTTACAAGTCCACGAACCTAACAGAACACCTTATCATCTCAATGCAAAAACACCTTCTCCAAGACATATATAATAAAACTGTCAAGTCAATGATAAGAATTTTAAAGGCAGCCAGAGGAAACCCCCCATTAGGCTATCAGGAGAAACAATGGAGAGCCAAAATAACCAGAAGTCAAAAGATAAAATTGGCGGTAGTAAATCCTTACATATCAATCATCACCTTAAATGTAAATGGATTGAACTCACCAATCAAAAGGCACAGAGAGGCTGGATAAATTTAAAAAAATAAGACCTAACTATATGCTGCCTACAGGAGAGTCTTTTTAGCTCTCAAGACACACATAGGCTCAAAGTGAAGGGATGGAAGATGATACTGCAAGCAAGTGGAACCCAAAGGAAAGCAGGCTTAGCCATACTTAGACAAAATAGACTTCAAGCAAAACAAAATGGTAATAAGGGACAAATAAGGTCATTATATGATAACGAGGTCAATACATCAAGAAGATAAAAGGATTGTAAATATATATACTCCCAACACCTAAGTTCTGAAATATATTAAGCAAATACTATTATGTCTTAAGGGATAAATAAGAGTAAAGTAATAGTGGAGGGCTTCAATACCCTGCAATCAGTAAAGAATAGATCTTCCAGACAGAAAATCAGTAAGAAAACATTGGAAATGAACCATAGTTTATAGAACAAATGGACTGAAGAGACATACACAGGATATTCCATCCAAAAAGAGCAGAGTACTGATTCTTCTCAAGTGCACGTGGAACATTCTCCAGAATACATATAGGACAGGACACAAATCTTAGCAAATTTAAGAAGACTGAAGTCATACTAAATATTTTTCCTAACCACAATGGTATGAAACTAGAAATCAACAAGAGGAAAGTGAAGAACTCTACAGATATGTGGAAACTAAACACCCTTGTAAATAACCAATGGGTCAAAGAAATCAGAAGAGGAATAAAATTGTCTCGAAACAAATGAAAATGGAAATACAACATATCAAATCCTGTGAGATGCAGCAAGAGCATTTCTGAGAGGAAATTTTATAGCAACAAATGCATAATGCACTCAATCCCTTGGTATCTGCAGGGGATTGGTTCCAGGACCCCACTTGGATACCAAAATCCAGGGATGCTCAAGTCCGTTACATAAACTGTCATACTATTTGCATATAACCTCTGCATATCCTCCCATATGCTCTGTCATATCTACATTACCTATGATACCTAATACGATGTAAATGGTATGTAAATAGTTGTAAATGCAATGTAAATGCTATATAAATAGTTGCTGGCACGTAGAAAATTCAAGTTTTGCTTTTTAGAACTTTGTGGAATTTTTCAAATAGTTTTGATTTATGGTTGGTTAAATCCCCAGATAACAGAACCCATGGATACAGAGAGCTGACTATATTAAGAAATTAGATCTCAACCTAACTTTACACCTCAAGGAACTAGAAGAAGAACAAATTAAACCCAAAGTTAGCAGAAGGGAGGAAATAATAAATATCAGAGTGGAAATAAATGAAATAGAGACCAGAAAAACAACAGAAAGGATCAACAAAGCTAATAGCTGTTCTATAAAAAGATAAACAAAATTAACAAAACTTTAGCTAGACTTAACTATGAAAAAAGAGACTCAAATAAATTAGAAATGAAAGAGGAGATATTATTGCAAAGGATACCACAGAAATACATACAATCATAAGAGATTACTGTGAACAATTATATGCCAATAAATTACATAAACTAGAAGAAATACATTTTTAGAAATACACAACCTACCAACACTAAATCAGGAAGAAACAGAAAAACTGCACAGACCAATAACAAGAGATTGATTCAGTAATCAAAAACTCCCAAAACAGAAGACTGCAGGACAAGATAGCTTACCAGTGAATTCAACTAAACATTTAAAGAAGAATTAACACCTTTCCTCCTCAAACTCTTAAATACTGAGGAGAAATGAACACTAACAAAGTTATTCTACAAAGGCAGCATTACCTTGATATCAAACTAGATAATGATACCACAAGAAAACTATAGACCTGATGAATAGAGATGCAAAAATTCTCAACAAAATATCAAACTGAATTCCAGAACACATTAAAAAGATGATATACCATGATCAAGTGGGATTTATCCCTAGGATTCAAGGATGGTTCAATATATGCAAATCAAAAAATGTAATACATCACATCAATAAAATGAAAGATAGGGGACTTCCCTGGTGGTGCAGTGGTTGAGAATCCACCTGCCAATGCAGGGGACATGGGTTCGAGCCCTGGTCCAGGAAGCAACTAATCCTGTGCGCCACCAGGGAAGTGGCGCGGAGCAACTAAGCCTGTGTGCCACAACTACTGAGCCTGTGCTCTAGAGCCCGTGTGCCACAACTACTGAAGCCCACGTGCCTAGAGCCCATGCTCTGCAGCGAGAAGCCATTGCAATGAGAAGCCCGCGCACCGCAATGAAGAGTAGCCCCCACTCACCACAACTAGAGAAAGCCCGCACGCAGCAGTGGAGACCCAACACAGCCAATATAACATTTATTATAAAGAAATAAATAATAAATAAAAAGAATAAATAAAATGAAAGATAAAAATCACATGATCACTTCAATAGATGCAGCAAAAGCATGTGACAAAATATAACATCCTTTCATGATAAAAAACCTTTAACGGACCGGGTATAGAAGGAACATACCTCAACATAATAAAGGCCACATATAACAAACTCACTGTGTGGAAGAGTGAATCTGAAGTGGTTCAGTAAAAACATAAAAAAGATGTTTTTGCTGAAGAAGAAGAAGAAAGGAAAAAGGCCACTCCAAAAGAAAGCTAGTAAAGAAAAAAGAAATCCTGTCCTGATAATGTAGTTTCCCTGGCTTGCTCATAGTGGACTGTGGAGCAGAAATGGCTCCGGAGATGTTTCAATTAAAAAATATTCATAGCCCAAAAAATATTATACTCAATGGAGAAAAACTGAAAGCTTTTCCTCTAAGATCGGGAATAAGACGAAGATGTCAACTCTGAACACTTCTATTCAACATAGTAGTGGAAGTCCTAGCTAGAGCAATTAAGCAAGACAAAGAAATAAAATTCATCCAAATCAGAAAGGAAGAGGTAAGTGTCACTATTTGCTGTTGATATGATCTTATATAGAGAAAATCCCAAGGAGTCAGTTTAAACTGTTGGAACTAATCAACGATTTTAGTACAGTTGCAGGATACAAAATCAACATACAGAAATCAGTCACATTCCTTTACACTAATGAAGCAGCATCTAACAAAGAAAGAAAACTATCCCATTCACAATAGCATCAAAAGCAATAAAATACTTAGGAATAAATTTAACCAAGGAAGGGAAAGTTCTGTATAATGAAAACTATAAGACTTTGCTGAAAGAAACCGATGAAGACGCCAACAAATGGAAAGACATCCTGTGTTCACGGATTGGAGGAATTAATATTGTTAAAATCCCCACACTACCCTGAGCCATCTACAGATTCAGTACAATCATCAAAATACCAAAGACATTCTTCACAGAAATAGAATAAACAACCCTAAAATTGGTGTGGAACCATGAAGACCCCAAATAGCCAAAGCAATCCTGGAAAAAAGAACGAAGCTGGAGGTATCAGACGTCCTGATTTCAAACTATACTACAAAGCCATATTAGTAAAAACAGTACAGCATTGGCACAAAAATGGACACATAGACCAATGGAACAGAGAGCCCAGAAATAAATTCCAGCATATACGGTCAACTACTATTCAATAAGGGAGCCAAGAAGACCCAATGGGGAAAGTATAGTCTCTTAAAAAAATGGCGCTGGGAAAATTGGAGAAACACAAGCAGAAAAATGAAACTGGACCCGTCTTACACCACTTGCAAAAATTAACTTGAAAAGGATCAAAGACTTAAATATAAGCCCTGATAACATGAAACTCCTAGAAGAAGATGTAGGGAAGAAGCTTCTTGATATTGGACTTGGCAATGATTTTTTTTCAACATGGTGCCAAAAGGACAAACAACGAAAGCAAAAATCATCAAACTCAAAAACTTTTTCACAGCAAACGAAATCATCAGCACGTTGAAAAGGCAACCTACTGAATGGGAGAAAATAATTGCAAATCATATAGTTGATACGGGGTTAACATCCAAAATATATAAAGAAGTTACTCAATAGCAAACAAACAATCCAATTAAAAAAGGGGCAGAAAATTGGAACAGACAGTTTTCCAAAGAGGACATCAAGATGGCCAACAGGCACACAAAAAGATGCCCAATGTCACTATTCAGCAGGGAAATGCAGGTCAAAACCACAAACAGATATCTCACACCTGTTAGAATGCCGATCCTCAAGAAGACAGAGACAACAGGTGCTGGTGAGGAGGTGGAGAAAAAGGAACCCTTGTACACTGCTGGTCCAAATGTAAGTTGGTCCAACCCTATGGAAAACAATATGGAGTTTCCTCAAAAAATTAAAAATAGATCTATCATACAATCCAGTAATTCCCCTTCTAGGTATGTACCCAAAGGAAATGAAAATGGGATTTTGAAGAGATATAGGCACTCCTGTGTTTACTGCAGCATTATTAACCATAGCCAAGATATGAAAATAACCCAAATGCCCATCAACAGATGAATGGAAATAAAGATATGGCATATATCCTTAATGGAACATTATTCAGCTGAGAGAAAGGAAGATACCCTGCTATTTGTGGCAACATGGATAGACCTTGAGCACATTATGCCAAGGAAGATAAGCCAGAGAAAGACAAGTACTGCATGATATCACTTACACGTGGAAACTTAAAAAGTCAAACCTGTAAAAAAGAGTGAAATGGTGGTTACCAGCGGGTAGGGGATAAGACTGATGTTGTTTAACGGTACAAACTTGCAGTGAGTAGTAAATAAGCCACAGACATCTAATTCACAGTATAATGAATATAGACAAAAATATATACTAAAATTATGTAAAGTCATAAATACTGCTACAATTGCAATCATGTTGCAATATATAAATATATCATAGTAGCACATTATACATCTTAAATCCACAAAATGTTACATGTCAAATTTATTCAATAAAAAATACATATATATACATGCATGCATACATACATAACCTACACCAAAATTTGGGGCCATTTCAAAGATTAATAGGCTCTCTTCTAGAGGACTGGTTTTTCACTGCAAATCTTACAGGACTTTTCTATGTGCCTTTTGGACCCCATAAAAACAAACAATCCTCAGTTCTGCTTGGTCATACTGTTTGGTACCGCAGCACTTTTACATGTGCATGCGTGTGTGTGTGTGTGTGTGTGTGTGTAATGAAGCAGCAGGCAATTAAATTGGCAGACCTCAAGCTCTGTTTTGGTACACAGCAGCTGGAATCTCAGTTCAGTTCTTTTAAACTTCCCTGGGCTACTTGGAACCTGCCCCTTACTCCCGGCCTGCACATGAGTGGTACAGTGACCAGTGAGAAAATTTAGGTAGTTTATATACAGAATCTGGAGCTCCCCTTCTCTGCTGCCCACTTCTGGTTATCTCCTCCTGGGATTTCCCTTCTGACTTTTCAGTTGCTATGGTTGCTCCTACCCTTTCCTCTGGTTCTTCAAACCACTAAGACTATCTTCATTTAAGCCTCCTCCCCAACCCCAGCATGGTGCATATAGCAACCTGCCCTTACACAAAACCCAGCAAACCCTGATGATTCACCTAGCGTACGTACCCCCTTCCAAGTGATGACCGCCCTCTGGTATCTGCCTGTTTTTTGGTCGCTCTTCAGTACCTTCAGGTAGTTGTTTTCTTTTATATTTTGTCCACATACAGTTGTCTGTGGGAGGTTGGTCTAAGAGGAACTGCTTGACCATTATCAGAAGGCTTAGTGAAGGCTAAGCCAGAAGGTGGAAGAGTCCAGGCCATTCCCAGAGAACTGCAGATTTCACCTCTACAAGCCGTCAGCTCTTGGGCTTGAACTTAGATGAATGGGGTGGGGAATAAAAAAAGGCAATGAGATCATCCAAAGCACACTGAAGAAAAGATTAATGTCCAACATGCTGGTAACTATATTATGCATCTACTTGCATTATGCATTAAAAATTACCCCAAAGCTTAGTAACAACATAACAATAAACATTTATTATCTCTCACAATGTCTCTGGGTCATGGATTTGGGAGCAGCTTAGCTAAATAATCCTGGCTTGTAGTCTCTCATGGGGTTGCAGTCAGATGTTGTCCAGGGCTGTAGTCATCTGAAGGTTTGATTGGGGCTGGAGGATCCACTTCCATGGCAGCTCACTCACATGACTGGCAAGTTGGCAGTGGTTGTTGGAGGAGATCTCTGTTATTCCCCAAGTGGGCCTCTTCACAGAGTTGCATGAGTGTTCTCATAACAAGGTGGTTGGCTTCTTCCAATGGAAGTGATCCAAGAGAGAACAAAGTAGAAATGACAATATCTTTTATGACCTAGCCTCAAAAGAAGGCGGTTACTTCCATAGAATCCTACATCACATAGGTCAGCCCTATTCAGTGAGGGAGGGGAGTATACAAGGGTATGGATACCAAGAGGTGAGGATCACTGTGGTGGTTGGGGGGGCAGTTTGAAGACTACCTTCTACAGCATCTGAAATCTTTTATATTAGAGACTCATTCAGTGATCTTTAGGACAGGGACAGTATGGTCGATAATGTATATAGGTTTGCTTAATATGTATTCAACCCTTTTTAGCATGTAGATGATGAAAGACATACAAACTATTATATTCCCCAGAGTCCTTTGCAGCTACAGTCTGAGAAGTGATTAAGATTCCATCAGTCAAGGGGAGGTTGGGGGAGGGATGGATTGGGAGTTTGAGGTTAGCAGACGAAAGCTATTATATACAGGATGGATAAACAACAAGGCCCTATTGTATAGTACAGAGAACTATATTCAATATACTGTGATAAACCATAATGGAAAAGAATATGAAAAAGAATGTCTCTATATATGTATAACTGAATCACTTTGCTGTATAGCAGAAATTAACACAACACTGTAAATCAACTATACTTCAATAAAAAATTTAAAAAGAAATAAAAAAAGATTCCATCAGTCAGATGCACTCAAGTGTGACTTGGCTGTGAAACTAAATCAACGCGTGGAAAGAGAAGATAAATGCAGAGCATGCACATTACTGGAGGTTGTGCTTTACAATGGTGTGTTAGTTTCTGCTGTACAAAGTGAATCAGCTATACATATACATATGTTCCCATATCTCCTCCCTCTTGCGTCTCCCTCCCACCCTCCCTATCCCACCCCTCTAGATGGTCACAAAGCACCGAGCTGATCTCCCTGTGCTATGCAGCTGCTTCCCACTAGCTATCTATTTTACGTTTGGTAGTGTATATGTCAATGCTACTCTCACTTCCTCCCAGCTTACCCTCTCCCCTCCCCTTGGGACCATGGCTTCTTGATGGTAGCAATAATGGAGTAGTTCTACAACAAGCAAATCAAATGGTAGCTTCCCAATTTGGTAGGCAAATTCCTGATCTTATAGCTTCTTGGCAGCTTCCTTGGCAGTCCCAACTGGTTTAGGGAGGTGTTCTCCGAGTTCAGCATAAAGTATATTTCTTCAGTCTTTCACCTCTAGATAAGGAGGAAATCCTTTCTGTTTAACTCTAGCCGTAGTAGATTCTATTTTCTGAAATTAGATCTTGAGTGATACAGCAAAATAAAAAGTGTAGTTTCCAGGGACTTCCCTGGCAGTCCAGTGGTTAAGACTCCACACTTCCAATGCAGGGGGTGCAGGTGTGATCCCTGGTCAGTGAACTAATATCCCACGTGCTGCTGTGCAGTGCGGCAAATAAGAAAAAAACCCGTAGTCTTCAAACACTAGATTTGTTGGACTTTTCTTCCTTGAAATCTATAGTTAATGGAGATATTCAAGTACCTCTTGGAGAAATATCACACAAGCCATCATGAAACCAATCAGCACAAATGACCATTTTTCTTCAGCAATGCTAATCATCCAGGTGGAGGAAGAGAGAAGGCATGTTGGAGAACTGATCTAGGGATGGAAGGTTGTGCTGAAGGTGGCAGGACAAGGTTGAGGGTGTTGACTGTAGGACTGAGAAAATGTGATGACCCAACGAGGTCCAGGATCAGTCTAAAAAGAAATAAGGACAGTAATGGGACTAACATATTGAAAGAATACAGGGAAGGGCTAGTGATCCCCAGGTGGTGGAACATTGAGTGTAATGGGTATAAAGATAGGAGGCATTTAGAAAATAGGTGGTGACAGCCAAAGAATGGAGGAAAACATCCTTGGAATTGGGATGTTAGAGACTTGGATGGGTTGTCCACATGGATGATAAGACCTCTTGGCAAGAGTTAAGGCAGAGAAGATAAATGAGATTCAAGTTCCAAAGGCTTATATAAGTGTGGAGGAGAGAACAGAATGTAGTTTGGAGGCTGTAAGGGGAGGTTGATGGAAAGTCATATGCTGGGGGCAGGAATCTCAGACAAAGTCTTTTGCTTAGGTTAGGTTAAAAATGAACAATAATTGGAAAGGGCGGTGGAGAACTGGGAAGATATCGGCAGTACCCTTCAACCAAGAAATATTGGAGTATGAAAGAAAGAACAAAGGAAACCATAAACAAGACCAAAAGACAACCCTCAGAATGGGAGAAAATATTTGCAAATGAAGCAACTGACAAAAGATTAATCTCCAAAATCTACAAGCAGCTCAATATCAAAAAAACAAACAACCCAGTCCAAAAATGGGCAGAAGACCTAAACAGACATTTCTCCAAAGAAGATATACAGACTGCCAACAAACACATGAAAGGATGCTCAACATCATTAATCATTAGAGAAATGCAAATCAAAACTACAATGAGACATCATCTCACACCGGTCAGAATGGCCATCATCAAAAAATCTACCAACAATAAATGCTGGAGAGGGTGTGGAGAAAAGGGAACCCTCTTGCACTGCTGTTGAGAATGTGAACTGGTACAGCCACTATGGAGAACAGTATGGAGGTTCCTTAAAAAACTACAAATAGAACTACCATATGACCCAGCAATCCCACTACTGGGCATATACCCTGAGAAAACCATAATTCAAAAAGAGTCATGTACCACAATGTTCACTGCAGCTCTATTTACAATAGCCTGGATATGGAAGCAACCTAAGTGCCCATCATCAGATGAATGGATAAAGAAGATGTGGCACATATATACAATGGAATATTACTCAGCCATAAAAAGAAACGAAATTGAGTTATTTGTAGTGAGGTGGATGGACCTAGAGTCTGTCATACAGAGTGAAGTAAGTCAGAAAGAGAAAGACAAATACCGTATGCTAACACATATATGGAATCTAAGAAAAAAAATGTCATGAAGAACCTAGGGGTAAGACAGGAGTAAAGACACAGACCTACTAGAGAATGGACTTGAGGATATGGGGAGGGGGAAGGGTAAGCTGTGACAAAGTGAGAGAGAGGCATGGACATATATACACTACCAAACGTAAAATAGATAGCTAGTGGGAAGCAGCCGCATAGCACAGGGAGATTAGCTTGTTTAGATGTTTAAAAAAAATGTCATGAAGAGCCTAAGAATAGGACGGGAATAAAGACACAGACCTACTAGGGCATGGACTTGAGGATATGTGGGGGGGGGGGAAGGGAAAGCTGTGACAAAGAGAGAGTGGCATGGACATATATACACTACCAAATATAAAATAGATAGCTAGTGGGAAGCAGCCGCATAGCACAGGGAGATCAGCTCAGTGCTTTGTGACCACCTAGAGGGGTGGGATAGGGAGTGTGGGAGGGAGGGAGATGTAAGAGGGAGGAGATATGGGAACATATGTATTTGTATAACTGATTCACTTTGTTATAAAGCAGAAACTAACACACCATTGTAAAGCAATTATACCCCAATAAAGATGTAAAAAAAAAAGAAAGAAAGAACAATATCCTCTTTGAAAAGTGATGCAGGAGAAAGTCAGGATTTACTTAGGATTGTTCTGAAAAGATACCAAAGATATAGGAAGGTTAGCTTACTATGAAATGTGTGTGTGTGTGTGTGTGTGTGTGTGGCAGTGGTGCAGAAGGCATCAATCACAGAAAGGTCCGGGAGAGAGTTCAGCTGAGGCCTACTCAGAGCAGTATGAGAATGACAGGACAACAGAAGACTAGTGAGAGGACCAGCAAGACGTCTCATGCTTATAACTGGAGG
The DNA here is from genome assembly GCF_003676395.1 of Aethalodelphis obliquidens. Lineage (NCBI taxonomy): Eukaryota > Metazoa > Chordata > Mammalia > Artiodactyla > Delphinidae > Aethalodelphis > Aethalodelphis obliquidens. The sequence goes on along the minus strand of NW_020838015.1, from coordinate 590,396 downwards.
ATTATAGAAATCAGCATGGATGAACTGGACAGGCTTTGAGGTTCCCATGCTAGGGTACAATGTTTTGGGGCCAGAACTGACTCCCTTGGTGATTTCTAAGTATCCTGTCCTAGACTTCAAGGCAGGAAGATCTAGGTCCAGCCCCCCACCCTGGTCAGAACTGGCTCTATGGTGAGGGCTGGGCCCGGCTCTTCCTGTTTCAGGGTCTAAGAGAGGTTACACAGATTATCATCATGAGTTCCACAAGAAGGTGACAGGATTCCCTAGAGAGTACAGCCGACTCTTGAACAATGTGGGAGTAAGGGGTGCTGAGCCCCCCTCCACAGTTGAAAATCTGCATATAACTTTAAAGTGGGCCCTCTGTGTCTGTGGTTCTGTATCCATGGATTCAACCAACCTCAGATCATGTAGTTCTGTAGTATTTACTATTGAAAAAAATCCACATATAAGCGGACCCACACAGTTCAAATCTGTGTTGGTCAAGGGTCAACTGTAGTTGGTTCCATGTGTGGGGCAGGAAAACTCAAAAGGGAGCCTGAGACATCTTGTTGTTTTCAGAAGGTCAGAATACTTTCAGAGGTAACTGAGGTAATATTTTTTTAAAGTGAAGATAAGGACCCCCTGCAAGTGAATAATAAAATACAAGTTAAAAAGTTAGCAAAAGAGGGCTTCCCTGGTGGCGCAGTGGTTGAGAGTCCGCCTGCCAATGCAGGGGACACGGGTTCGTGCCCCGGTCCGGGAAGATCCCACATGCCGTGGAGTGGCTGGGGGGGGTGAGCCATGGCCGCTGAGCCTGCACGTCCGGAGCCTGTGCTCCGCAATGGGAGAGGCCACAACAGTGAGAGGCCCGCGTACACCAAAAAAAAAAAAATTAGCAAAAGATTTAATCAGACAATTCAAAAAGAAGACATATGAATGCCCGAAAGCTCATGAAAAGATGTTCAACATCTTTAGTCATCAGGGAAATAAAAACTGAAAACCACAATAAAATACCTTTGGAAAAACCGGTAATTTCTTATAAAGTTAAACATACTTCCCTAAGACCCAACGATTCCACTCCTTGGTATTTACTTAAGAGAACAGAAAATAAAGCTTCAAAAAGGCTTGAAGCTTTATTCATCATAATCCCCACTGGAAACGGCCCAAGAGAATATATAAACTGGCTAGATGGAACACTGCTCAGCCATAAAAATGAACAAACTACTGATATGTGCAACATAGAGATGAAATTCAAAATCATCTTGAGTGAAAGAAGCTTGACCCAAATCAGTACATATTGTATAATTCCCTTTATATGAAATTTGCAAACAGACAAAAGTAGTCTGTAGTGACAGAAATCAGCACAACGGTGGTTTCATCTACCAGGGGAGAAACTGATTGCAATGAAGCATAAGAGAAACATCATGGGGTGTTAGAATTGTTCTATCTTGATAGGGATGCGGGTTGCACGGCTGTATACATTTTTCAAAACACATCCAACTGTACACTTTAAATAGGTACATTTCATTGTAGGTAAATTATACTTCAACAAAAAAGTAAAAAATGAAGGAATAAATAAGTCTGAAGAAAGAGCTAATAAAGGCCAACTGCTTACAGTATGAATACCAAATATATGACAACGATCAATGTCAACTGGAACTATAAGTCCACAATGATGTAAAATGGTCAAAAACCAGAAAGCATGTTTTAAAAAGACATATAATGATGTGAATCAATAACAAAATGCAAGTACAAGCAAAGGATGTTAGACAGAACAACATCAGAAGCACATAGATAAGACAATCTAAAATTAGAATCAGTATGTGGACTGTGGGAAAATAGAGTTTCTAGAACACGGCACAGCTGGAGGAGGACATATTTTTCAAGGACATGGTATTGACTGCTCTCTCCCCACAGATGAGGACATGGCCTTGCTGATCTTGGTTCAAATATGAGAAAAGACAGTAATTCCATTTCATTTAACAGCAGTGTAGCTCATACCATACGAACTCTCCTGCTGATAATTATAAATCTGGAAAAACAACAACAACAAAAGAAGTCGCCTGAGTTCACTGGAATTCAACCAAAAGCAGGCAAAGACGACAGAAGATACGACCCTCAAAGAATGGAAGCACACTGGATGAGATCCACATTTAGTGGGCTTTTCCTCAGAAGCCTCCTCCATTTGCTTGGTGAATTGGACATGGAGCTCAAGCAGAAGGATGCAGTCTTACTGAGCTAAGGATTCGCAAGACAGAGGTAGAGTGGCTAGAGAGGCTAGAAATTGAGGAGGAGACATGAGAGAGGAGAAAGCCACAGGGAGGGAGGCTCCACATATGCCTATAAATTCAGCTCAAATCCTTAACTGACCCCTGAAGTGTGCATGTGCAGAGCAAAGCTCCAAGGAGTCCAGGGGCAAAACAACAGCTGAAAGAACAGTTGAACAGACATCTCAGTAGCTGGTCAGTGCCGGAGACTGAATCAAGCAAGGTAAAGGGGCTCTTTGAACAAGTTGGGCTTCCACTGAAAACCCAGAAGTAAAGACTAAGCTTTTGGTCTAAGGTAAACTGAAATAGATCTGCTCAACAAAGCCTAAAACCAAACCTCCACAAGATCAAACTGATGAATTAGTAATTTAACTGTGCAATAACGAAAATGAGGCTAGCCTATGTGTGTAAACATTTCCTTAAACCAGTAGCTCTCAAACCTTTGGAGGACTCCAAAGCACTTTCATTTATGTTAGTTACATCTACCAATATTTACTGTGCTAGAAATTAAAACTGAGAAGAAATCAATCCCATTCACAATTGCACCAAAAAGAATAAAATACCTAGGAATAAATTTTTTTTCATTCATGTGTCATATTTATTGAGCACGGCACCTTTTTTTTTTTTTACTTGTTTAAAATTAATTTTTATTGGAGTATAGTTGCTTTACAATGTTGTGTTAGTTTCTACTGTACAGCAAGCAGACGAAGGGGCAAGGTAAAATCCCCCAAGACCAAATAAATGAAGAGGAAATAGGCAATCTACCTGAAAAAGAATTCAGAGTAATGATAGTGAAGATGCTCCAAGATTTTGGAAAGAGAATGGAGGCACAGATCGAGAAGATACAAGAAATACTTAACAAGGACCTAGAAGAACTAAAGAACAAACAACACAATAACTGAAATGAAGAATACACTAGAAGGAAACAAAAAGATCCTAGGAATAAATTTATCCAAGGAGGTGAAAGACCTGTACACTGAAAACTGTAAGATATTGATAAAAGAAACTGAAGGCACAAGTAAACAAAAAGATATTCCATGCCCATCGACTGTAAGAATATTGTTAAAATTTCCATATTACCCAATGAAATATACAGATTCAATGCAATCTCTATCAAAATTTCAATGTAATTTTTCACAGAAACAGAATAAACAATTCTGAAATTCATATGGAACTACAAAAGACCCTGAATAGCTAGAGCAATCTTGAGAAAAAGGAACAAAGCTGGAGGCATCACACTCCACTCCCTGATTTCAAACTACATTACAAAGCTATAGTAATTGAAGCAGTACGGTATTGGCCTAAAAACAGACACACAGACCAATGGAACAGAAAAGGGAGTCCAGAAATAAATCGATGCATGTATGGTCAATTAATTTACTATAAAGGAGCCACAAATATACAATGGGGAAAGGACAGTCTCTTCAATAAATGGTGTTGGGAAAACCGAACAGCCACATGCAAAAGTATGAAACTAGATCACTATCTTACACTGTACACAAAAATCAACTCAAAATGGATTAAAGACTTGAATGTGAGACCTGAAACCATGAAACTCCTAGAAGAAAACATAGGCAGTAAGCTTCTTGACATCATCTTGGCAATGATTTTTTTGGATCTGACTTCAAAAGTGAAATCAACAAAAGCAAAAAGAGTCAAACTAAAAAGCTTCTGCACAGCAAAGGATATCATCAACAAAATGAAAAGGCAACCTATTAAATGGGAGAATATATTTGCAAATCATATATCTGATAAAGGGTTAATATCTAAAATATATTAAATCATACAACTCAATAGCAAAACAACAAGCAATCCAATTAAAAACAGAGAGAAGATCTGAATAGACATTTTTCCAAGGAAGACATACAGACGGCCAATGGTACATGAAAAGATGCTCAACATTACTAATCATCAGGGAAACGCAAATCAAAAGCACAGAAATATCACCTCACACCTGTTAGATTGGCTATTATCAAAAAGACGAGACAGATAACAAGTGTTAGTGAGGATGTGGAGAAAAGGGAACTCTGTGCACTATTGGTGGGAATGTAAATTGGTGCAGTCACCATGAAAAACAGTATAAAGGTTCCTCAGAAACTTAAAAATAGAACCACCATATGATCCAGCAATTCCCGTTCTGGTTATTTATCTGAAAGAAAATGAAAACACTAATTCAAAAAAATACATATTCACCCCCATGTTCATTGCTGCATTATTTACAATAGCCAAGCTATGGAAACAACCTAAGTGTCCACTGACGGATGAATAAAGAAGCTGTGGTATATATAATACAATGGAATATTATTCAACCATAAAAAAGAATAAAATAATGCCATCTGCAGCAACATGGATGGACCTAGAGATTATCACACTAAGGGAAGTAAGAAAGCCCGAGAAAGACAAATATTATATGATCCCTCTTATACTTGAAGTCTAAAAAACAAACAAACCCCAAGCTCAAGAACAGACTGGTGGTCACCAGAGAGATGGAGGTAGTTGGTAAAATGCGTAAAGGGGGTCAAAAGGCACAAACTTCCAGCTGTAAAGTGAGTAAGTCATGGAAATGTAATAACAGCAAGGTGGCTATTGTTAATAATATTGTATTTCACTTTTGAAAGTTGCTAAGAGAGTGGATCTTAAAAGTCCTCATTGCAAGAAAAAAAATTTTGGTAAATACGTATGGTGACAGATGTTAACTACACATATGGTGATCACTTCACAATATATACAAATATTGAACCATTATGTTTTACACCTGAAACTAATATGTCAGTTGTACCTCAATTAAGACTCAAAAAGTTTTAACTAATTTATATTTCAATTCATTTAGGAAAAAAATAAACTCATGTTAATGTAGATAGCATTTTTAGAAAAACTACATATGCTTCTCAAACTTTTTAAAAAAGCGAGATGTGTGGCATCATTTTGCATGATTGCAAGTCTCTTCAAAGTGCGCCAGAAAAGCAGACTTCTAGATTTTCATATATGCTTTTCCATTCAGTCTGTTGCAGTATCAATGTTGTTTTGATTGAAGTATATGAAGAAAATCTGATTTCACAGAATCATATATTTGGAAAAGAGAAATAGTTTAATAGCCTTATTTAGATAACTGTGGATGGTTTTCTCTTACATTTCGCCAGAACTCAGCAAGTGGTAGTTCCTTAAAGATTAATGTCACTATGGAAAACTTCGGATACTGTGTTGTGTTCAAATCCATCGGTCTACCTTGCACTTTGAATGGATCTTTTGCTCGTGCACGATTTTGTATTCGATAACTGATGCACTGGTCATTTAGAACATATTGGTTCACTGAGTCAGGCAGATCTTCCAAAGGCCGATAAAATTTGTTATACAGTATCAAAAATTCACCTTGATTAATATCATCACCGATCCCCCTACCAGAAATGTCTCTTAAGTATTGGGAAGCTGTTTTGCTTCAAAGCTGAAATTTTATCATTGGCAGCACATACTGTTCCTTGAAGTGACAGGCTCACTTTGTTCATTTTTGAGAAAATGTGTGCCCAGTCCTCAAGCCTGAATAACTATAGTTTATCTGTCATTCATTCTTTAAAATAAAAGTAGTTGCAAAATGCAGCCGGTTCAATATGCAACTCCAATGCACTAGTGCTTTTCCTTGAGACAACCCTGAAACTTGGGCACGCATAAAAAATCTTAAAAATCACATGTACTTAAAGGTCAAGATTTAAAGACATTAATGATTTTTACTGCTTCATCAGGACTTTTAAAAATGAAAGTGGAGTTTTATTTTCTTACTGTGTATTTAGGCGAAGAATCTGAAGTGCTTGCAGTTTTACTCACGATTGCTTCTGGACCATCGAAGCAAATGTCAACCCAGGGGGAAAAAGTAAATAAGGAAAATATTCTTGCCGACCCCTCGAAAAGATCTTAGGATGCCCAAGGGTCTGCAGACCACACTGTGAACTGCTGCCTTCAACTAAAGTGCACTGATTGTGAATATAATTCTGGAATGGTGACAGAGGCTTGAGTAGGAAGGCGTGTAAGAATAACAAAAATTGGGCTTTTTTCTCAACTCTGGCAGGAGTCATGGACAGTGTGCCTTGTAGAGACCCAGAGCGCAAGGGGAAATCCCTTCAAATTTGCTGCATCTGTTCCTGTGGTCTGCAGCTGTCTTTCTTTCTTTCCTTTTTTTTTGGCCGCGCCATGTGGTTTGTGGGATCTCAGTTCCTCGACCAGGGATTGAACTTGCACCCTCGGCAGAGAAAGCACGGAGTCCTAACCACTGGACCGCCAGGAAATTCCCTGCAGCTATCTTTCTATCAATAAATTCTATAATCCTTCACTAATTTAATCAGAAATGAATAGCAGGGATGAAGGGACTCTTTTGGCCCATCGAGAATCCAAACACTGCATACACATTATCTCATTTAATCTTCACAAGAAATCATGACTATTTCCTCTCCTTCCTGCTTTACTTGCTTTTTAACAATATTAAATTTGGAACCTGGAGTCACAGAAGAGATACTGGAAGGTTCCCCTTACCTTAGTGCCCTAAGGGGTGTGTCTTTGTCAGCAAACATCATACTTAGCCTACCAGTTCTCTCAACACCATTTGTGTCAGTCTTTCTTAACCTCGGATGCACAATGGAATTACTTGGGGAGTTTTAAAAAAGACTGATGCCTTGGTGCCATCCCCAGAGATTACGATGCAAGTTCCCTGGGTGCAGACAGGAGCTGGAGAGACTTTACAAGGGGATTCTCATGTGCAGCCAAAAGTGTAAATCACTACTGGGGATGAGGTGTGGAGGATGCCGGTATAACCACGGACATAAACACTTACCAAAGTCATTGCTTCTCTGCCTATGGTCAATGTTTAGAGTTTGCATTACAAAGTTAGAAGCATGCTTATCTCATCTAAAATATAGCACTTGTTTCTCCTTAGGAGAAAGACATAGAAATGACGCAAGGCAACTATCTTTGTTAATCAGAATCAATTTTACTGGTGAATGTGCAGCGTGAAGATGGATTTCTCGTATTTAAAAAATTTTTTTTATTGAAGTATATTTGATTTACAATGTTGTATTAGCTTCTAGTGTACAACAAAGTGATCAGATACACACACACACACACACACACACACACACATTCTTCTTCATGTTCTTTTCCATTATAGTTTATTACCGGTTATTGAATATAGTTCCCTGTGCTATACAGTAGGACCTTGTTGTTTATCTACTTACATATAATAGTTCATATCTGCTAACCCCAAACTCCTAATTTATCCCTCCCCCACCCCCTCTCCCCTTTGGTAATCATAAATTTATTTTCTATGTCTGTGAGCCTTTCTATTTTGTAAATAAGTTCAATTGTATCATATTTTAGGTTCCACATATAAGTGATATCATATGGTATTTGTCTTTCTCTTTCTTAGTACACTTAGTATGATAATCTCTAGGTCCATCCATGTTGCTGTAAATGGCAATGTTTCATTCTTTTTTATGGCTGAGTAGTATTCCATTCCATTCCACAGCAAAGGAAACCACAAACAAAATGAAAAGACAACCCAAGGACTGGGAAAGAATATTTGCAAATGATGCAACCAACAAGGGCTTAACTTTCAAAATATACAAATAGCTCATACAACTGAATATCAAAAAAAACAAACAACCCAATCAAAATATGGGCAAGAGATCTAAATAGGCATTTCTCCAAAGAAGACATACAGATGGTCAATAGGCACATGAAAAGATGCTCAACATCACTAATGGTTAGAGAAATGCAAACCAAAACTATAATGAGGTACCACCTCACACCAGTCAGAACAGCCATCATTAAAAACTCTACAAATAACAAATGTTGGAGATGGTGTGGCGAAAGGGAACCCTCCTACACTGCTGGTGGGAATGTAAACTGGTGCAGTCCCTATGGAAAACAGTATGGAGGTTCCTTAGAAAACTAAAAATAGAGTTGCCATATGTTCCAGCAGTCCCACTCCTGGGCATATATCCAGAGAAAACTCTAATTCGAAAAGATACATGCACCCAATGTTCACAGCAACCCTATTTACAATAGCCAAGACATGGAAGCAACCTAAATGTCCACTGACCGATGAACAGATAAAGAAGATGTGGTATACATACATCGACACACGCGCGCGTGCACACACAATAGAATACACTTCTATTATTATCATGTCATTTCTGAAGATGGTCAGCCTAAGGCTTTGTTTTCCTGTTTGTTCTATGGCTGTGTCGAAGCTCGGGGGAAATTTAATGTCTGTGCACAGAGCTTGGAATTCTGTTTGTTTGTCTGTCTCTCTCTCCATCAGAAGTGACAAGTTTCCCTGTAGGATGAGGTTGTACTTAGGTAGCAGTACCCTGGGACTCACAAACTGATTTCAAATGGAACTGAAACACTGTCATCTGTCTGACCACAGATCAAATCTGAATCCTTCTCTCTGAGTATCTTTCGATGCGTCTGTGAGTCTCATGGAATTCCATTTGACTCCTGGGCAGGCTATTAAGTGGGTTTCTGATGCCCTCTGAGAGTAAGCATGGATTCAAAGGCTTGGAGAAGAGCCACCTCTTTCTTGGAAAATTGGAATGGGAAGAAATACTCTCATTTCTCAGTAAGTGGCAGCAATTCAGAAGACCATCCTGTGAAGGGACTGATTTCCAAGGCCCTCTAGAGGAATGCTTCTTGGAGTATAGTAATGTCAATAAATGCATTATTCAGTTTGATATTTTTTGATAGCAAAGCTTTCTCAGCAAAGGAAGCAGCGCATTGATTTACATTCTGATGTAAACTCCTTAGTTTATCATGGACCAGTGCTCTGAGTTGCTTTGTTCCAGAGGACGGCCAGAGGAGACACACTTGTTTCTTTCTCTCTATGGGAACAATGAGGAACTTAAGAATTAGAAAAAGGAAACACAGCAGACCTTTCCAAAGGCACAATAGCTCTTGTACTAGTCTGAGTAGCCTCAATTATTGCTAGATTTCTGTAATCAGATAGCCTATACAGATCGGGTCACTAGTTTTGCTCAAGAGTTGGTAAGTTCTAGACAGGCAGCCTAGACTAAGTAAGGTCTTAGGCCATAAAGAAGGCCCATGGCTGTTAAAATAGGCTTGGCCAGAACATATGTCAGTTGTCACGTAGGGCAGTGAATGTGAGTTAACTGCAACTTGTGAGGACTCTGATGTGTTCCCGGACCATTCTCTTCTTGTAGAAAGCTCTGAACTCAGTTCATGAAGAGTCACAAGCAACAGTCAGTTGGCCTGCTTCACCAAAAACCAAATTGTACCCAGGTCGGTAGCTGTTTCTTTGGAGTCATCTCATTTCAAGAGGAATGGAATGACTCAAGAGCATTCTAATGTTTTAGCTCTGGTGTAACAGTTAGAAGCCCCGGGCAAGGACATGACCTCCCCATTGATTACCCTCCTCAAGACTAAGAAAGAGCATCTAAGTACTTAAGAAGAATCAATGTTGATTCTGATTTTTGAAGTTCATTCTGAATAACACGCAATCTGTCACAGCACTCCACTGTATCTGTCCTTTGAGGTGAGCTGCACTGTGAATATTAATCATTCATTGATTCATTCATTCACCGGGAGTATATTACAATTAGCATTCCTCATTGATCCTGAGATGCACTTTTTCCCCCCACATTTTAACATCTCTGAAGTGGAGAGTGTCTTACAATCAATGACATTTTTTGAGTCTAAGTCCTGGTGGGAAATGGATGGCAGATTCTAGTGGGAATTGAAGATGACATAATGAGAGGATTACTTATAATGGGTGAGCATGGTAAAAGGAACCATTAAGGGATACTGAAGCACTCCAAAGCTAGTAGCATCCAAGGACATTTACCACCCTAGGCCAGAAGGGCAAGCGGAGGGAGTGATTACTGGAACTCAGAGAGAACTCTACGTATAGTTTTAGGACAGACCACCTAAGCAGAGCTGTGATAGAAGAACACAGCCTTTAACAATCCTCAGCTCAGCAGGGAAGGAACATGGGGAGTAAATACCCTGAACTTTCTCTCCTCCTGTTCTCTGATCTCCCACTATTGGCTCCAGTTGGCCAAACCCTACTGAAAACCAGAGGGTGAAGGAGCAAAGCACAGTTTCGAAAATTGCAGAGAGGGACCCTGCAGAGAGGGAAAATTGCAGAGAGAGACTGTGGTCGGGCAGACAGAGATCACCCAGCACAGTTCATCCCTTCTACCCGCAGCATCTACTCTTTTGTCTGAATAAAAATCTCATGTCCCCATCACCTACTGGAGTCAGCAAACTAGAGCCAACAGCCTGGCCGTTTGTTTTTGTCAACAGCCTTATTGGAACACAGGCACACGCATTTTTTTTTTTTGAAAAGGAATTTTGCCTTTTTTAAAAAAAATTATTTATTTACTTATGGCTGTGTTGGCTCTTCGTTTCTGTGCGAGGGCTTTCTCTAGTTGCGGCAACTGGGGGCCACTCCTCAACGCGGTGCGCGGGCCTCTCACTATCGCGGCCTCTCTTGTTGCGGAGCACAGGCTCCAGATGCGCAGGCTCAGTAATTGTGGCTCACGGGGCTAGTTGCTCCGCGGCATGTGGGATCTTCCCAGACCAGGGCTCGAACCCACGTCCCCTGCATTGGCAGGCAGATTCTCAACCACTGCGCCACCAGGGAAGCCCAGGCACACACATTTTTAACATATTGTTTATGGCTGTTTTTGCTCCACAATGGCAGAGATGAGTAGTCGCAACAAAGACTGGACGGCCCATAAAGCCTGAACTATGTACTATCTGTCAGATACTATCAGAACACTTCCTGACTGTCGACGACTGGATCAGTTCTCTCATACGCCCACCTGAAACTTAAAATCTTAGCTACCATCAGTGCTCTTCCCAGAAGCTAGTTGGAGAAAAAGGGTGGAAGAAACAGTTAATCAAGACCAAACAAAGATGCTTCAATCCCACTTACGTAGCTGGTCATGAGATCTGCGTTAATGATCATTTCAAATTCTCCTGACTCTCTGCCAGCCCTTCAGCTGAATTGCTTTACCTGGAGGATTGACCCAAACCTTCATTCGGGAAGGATCTGACTCCTCAGTGGCCATTTTTATTGGGCTGCTGCAGTTTTCCCCTGGCCAGGATGACTGAGCAATGGAGTACTGAGAGATGCCTCAATAAATCCCCTGAGCTCTGGCCATAGTTCTCCTTGTAACCATTGTGAATGAGCAACGCAATTTCCTCTTGATAATCACCTGAGCTAGTACAGGTAACCTCTTCTCTACCTGTAGGTTTACTGGTGTGAGGAGTGCCATATATTTAAGAGGCATTCTCAGCTTCCAATATAATAGAACCATGACAGCTTCCTATGTAAAAATGCTAGTGCCTTCCTTGGACACTACAGCCCTTAGGCTCACCGAATCCAAGTTCATGCAGACATATAGGAAAAACTACTTAAGTAGGCTATTAGGTATAACAACGATAAGGGCCATCCGCATTTGCACATCTTTGTCCCTTAACCCATGGGTTTTGGCTACAAGAGCTACAGCACCATATTTCGGCTGCTGACTTAAAGCATATACTCTATCACATAAGATTCTCTCCAGCTTCAGTAAGCATTGTATATCAGCTCATTCTGTAACTGAGCTTTGAGTAAACCATTCCATTCTTCTATCAAACCAGCTATTTTCAGGTGCTGAGACACATGGTAAGACCAATGAATTCCATAGCATGAACTCCCAGATGCACTTTCTTCACTGTAAATTGAGTTTCTAGGTCAGAGGAGAGACCATGTAACGTCTTCTGTGAGTCTAAGTATAATGGTGCATTCACATGACCGAGAACAGTTTATCTTTACTCTCTTATCTAAGAAAAGATCACCATCTCTCTGGCTCTCTGTTATAATGGGCTCCAGAGGAATCCTGATTGTCTTTACGTATGGAATAGCAGACCCATCCACCATATTGATGACACTCTTGCTATTCCAGATGTGCTGTCTTTACCAGAGCAAAGCAATAACGTCTCTAGTACCTGGTACCCAAATATTGACTGGGAAAATTTCTTTTCTTTCCTATCAGCAAAGATAAGCAGAAGCAGGGGTGTCTATTGTAGAGACCAAAGGGAATCTTTTTAAGGGAACATACTTCTTTCAATGCACATTCTGAGAAACCTAAAAGAGAAATTCCTCTTAATTTCTGGCTACCTGGTTTTTTTCTGGGTATTAGGGGCACAAAGATCGGAAGAGCATTTTTTTCCCATTCATTCCAACAGACTAACTAAGCAACTATTACTTTGCCACATGCCTGTAATGCTCCTCAAACACAGAGCTAAAATTCTATTTTGAGAGCCTACTTCTTAAGAACACCCCAATACCAATTACTATATCAGTTAGGGTCCCAGCCAGAAACAAAGGGAACACTGAAACTGTGACTGTGACACTGAGGAAAAGTTAATAGAAAACTATTTATAAAGGTGTGGTCAAGGTTAAGGGAAAGTAATGAGGGATGGTGAAACTGGCCACAGTCGAGGACTTTACCACTCATAGGCCTGAAGGGGTGAAGGGAGGGAGTGGTGACCGTAGGTCCAGCTGGAGGAGAAGGCCACCTGCCAGGAGCTATAATCCTGAGCAGAGGAATGTAACGCCCAGCACTTTGTGACCCAGCAGGAAAGAGCCAAGGGAAGAACTGTATCAATCTCACTTTCTTCCCACCATTCAATCTCCTACTGGTTCCTTCCTTTGGCCAATCCCAACCCAAATCCACAGGGCAAGACAGCCCCAAAGAAGCAGTTCATTAAGGTTGGCCTCTTGGGGCATAGAGCAGTGTGAAGAAGGGCAAAGAGAAAAAAAAGCAGAGACAGAGGCAGAACGTCCAGTACAACATCGTACTGTTATAATTGGCTGCATTTCCCCCCTGTTTTAGTGGTATCTGAAGCCCTGCTGCACCTTACAATCAATGGCTTCTTAAAGTCAATGAATTTCAGCATGTACAAGGTATCAGAGAACTTTAGAACTCGAGGGAATGTTGGATTGCACTTAGTCCAAGCCCCTCAGTTTACAGATGAGAAAACTGAGGCTCAGGGAGTGGAAACGTCTTGCTCAAAATCCACAAGAAGTAGCAGAGCTATTACCCTCTTTCATCCTTCTGCAGGATGAACAAAAATGTATTCCTGACTCAGGCCTCACGTTTTTCACTGGCCTAAGCCCAGCTGGTCTCCAAATGCTTTTCTCCATACCTGATTACCATCAGCCACACAAGTGCTAAATATTGACTGACAGTGGAAGAGACATCATCTAGAAGATGTCTGTCTGACTGGTATTATGGAATAGAGCTTTACGGGCTCTACTTCCTCAGGCTTAGAGGAGACTGTATCTAGGTTCAGTCGGTCCTCATTGGATTCAGCAGGTTGGAAGACTCATCCATAATAAAAAAAAAATAGCCAGGTCTTCATTGCACGTACTCTGAAATGAGGTCAGCTACACTCTGGGGAATGTCTTCAGGATAGTAACAGGAGAACACAAGAAAAAAAAGGAGGCTAGTAAGCAGCCACGTGTTTATGGGGAGAAATCAAAATTGAGGAAGAGAAAGGACTCAAAGAAAAGACTGACTGCAAATCAAAACTACAATGAGATATCACCTCACACTGGTCAGAATGGCCATCATCAAAATGTCTACAAACAATAAATGCTGGAGAGGGTGTGGAGAAAAGGGAACCCTCCTACACTGTTGGTGGGAATGTAAATTGGTGCAGCCACTATGGAGAACAGTATGGAGTTTCCTTAAAAAACTAAAAATAGAACTGCCATAGGACACAGCAATCTCACTACTGAGCATACACCCCGAGAAAACCATAATTCAAAAAGAGTCATGTACCACAATGCTCACTGCAGCTCTATTTACAATAGCCAGGACATGGAAGCAACCTAAGTGTCCATCATCAGATGAATGGATAAAGAAGATGTGGTGTACACACACACACACACACACACACACACACACACACACACACACACACACACTGGAATATTACTCAGCCATAAAAAAGAATGAAATAATGCCATTTGCAGCAACATGGATGGACCTAGAGATTATCATACTAAGGGATGTAAGTCAGACAAAGATGAATATCATATGATATCATATGTGGCATCTAAAAAAATGATACAAATGAACTTATTTACAAAACAGAAATAGACTCACAGACATAGACAACAAACTTATGGTTACCAAACGGGAAAGCGGGGGGAGGGATGTTAGGAGCTCGAGATTAAAATATACACTCTACTATATAAAAATAGATAACCAACAAGGACCTACTGTACAGCACAGGGAACTATACTCAATATCTTATAATAACCTATAATGGAAGAGAATATGAAAAACACACACAACTGAATCACTTTGCAGTACACCTGAAACTAACACAACACTGTAAATCAATCGTATTTCAATAAAAATTTTAAAAAAAGAAAAGACTGATAAATGGGGTGTGTCTTAGGCCAATGTTCACATCAACTACAACTAACAGTCTTTTAAGTATCAAGTACCTTAAATATCAAGGTCCCGTCTGCCATATTCTCTACACCAGTGCTTCTTAAAGTTTACTGTGCTTGCAGATCAACTAAGGACCTTGTTCTAGTGAATACTGTGATTCATTCTGCCTTGGGACCCAACATTCTTCATTTCCAACAAGCTCCGAGGTAAAGCTAATGCTGCTGGTTCATGAGTCACACTTTGAGAAGCAAGTCTCCAGCTCATAACAAGCGCAGAATTTCTCTCTGGGGTACATTTTGGTGAAGAACAAAGAGCATGGGCTTTGGGATCTGAAATGGGGAGCTAGACGTAGGGTGAGGCTCTATTATACACTAGTTGGGTTATTTAACCTCTCTGAGACTCATGTCTCTTTTTTTTGGTCCTTTGTCTTTTTAAAACACAGATAATAAATTAGATAACAATTTGTAAAGCCCCTGAAGTACACTAGGCGCTCAATAAATGTCACTTCTGATCCCTTCCCGTGTCACTACCCATGATTTACTGAGGGGAGGGCAAAGGGAGTGACGGTGTCAGGGTTCAGCTTTACAGGAAAATAAGGGAGCAAGAACCAAAATGAGGGTTAGATTCAACAGCTAAGCACCATGAAGAGTTGTTCGACGTCATCTAGCCTTAGAAACAGACACCAGATAGTCATCCAATCTGTGTGTCTCAATTCAGCAAATGAGCTTCGCTCCAAAGACAAATAAGTATAAAATCTGGAAACAATAAATGCTGGAGAGGGTGTGGAGAAAAGGGAACCCTCTTGCACTGCTGGTGGGAATGTAAATTGATACAGCCACTCTGGAGAACGGTATGGAGGTTCCTTAAAAAACTACAAATAGAACTACCATATGACCCAGCAATGCCACTACTGGGCATATACCCTGAGAAAGCCGTAATTCAAAAAGAGTCATGTACCAAAATGTTCATTGCAGCTCTATTTACAATATCCCAGAGATGGAAACAACCTAAGTGTCCATCATCGGATGAATGGATAAAGAAGATGCGGCACATATATACAATGGAATATTACTCAGCCATAAAAAGAAACAAAATTGAGCTATTTGTAATGAGGTGGATAGACCTAGAGTCTGTCATACAGAGTGAAGTAAGTCAGAAAGAGAAAGACAAATACCATATGCTAACACATATATATGGAATTTAAGAAAAAAAATGTCATGAAGAACCTAGGGGTAAGATAGGAATAAAGACACAGACCTACTAGAGCATGGACTTGAGGACATGGGGAGGGGGAAGGGTAAGCTGGGACAAAGCAAGAGAGCGGCATGGACATATATACACTACCAAACGTAAGGTAGATAGCTAGTGGGAAGCAGCCGCATAGCACAGGGAGATCAGCTCCGTGCTTTGTGACCGCCTGGAAGGGTGGGATAGGGAGGGTGGGAGGGAGGGAGACGCAAGAGGGAAGAGATATGGGAACATATGTATATGTATAACTGATTCACTTTGTTATAAAGCAGAAACTAACACACCATTGTAAAGCAATTATACTCCAATAAAGACGTAAAAAAAAAAAAAGAAAGAAAGTACTAGACATAAAAAAAAAGCAGGAGGAATAGGTGACACACAACGCATCTTCAAGGATATGCATCTTCAAGTACCCAGGAATAACTTGTAATAGAACACAGGAGAGATCTTAGGAAAGTGAATTTAATGAAAAAGACATTACACTTTGCACTAAGTACAGAGTGGCACAAAGCTTTGGTCTGGGGTGCATATTCCATACAGAAGCTTAGAAGTAGGCATGTTAAGTGTTTAAGCATTGCTACTAATTTTGTACTAAATGTGGCAAAACAAGTAAACAGGAACAGTCATTTGTAGCCAACAACAGAACCAAGAAAACTAGCAAAATGAATGTAGACCTCCCATTATCTCCAGGGAATTTTCTTTTTTTTTAAATTTTGGCCGTGAGGCTTGTGGGATCTTAGTTCCCTGACCAGGGATCGAACCCGGGCCCTTGACAGTGAGAGCACGGAGTCCTAACCACTGGACCGCCAGGGAATTCCCAAGGGAATTTTTAAAATATTATTGTTTCTTAGATCTTTCAACTTTCTCTCCATCTCCCTCCCTCCCCCCCTCCCTCTCTCTCCCTCTCCCTCTCCCCGACTAAAAACAGTGATACTGTATCGTGCACTTAAAAATTTGTTAAGAGGGTAGATCTCACGTTAAGTGCTCTTACCACAATGAAAAAAAGACATAAATGAGTTACCAAGCCACAAAAAGGCATGGAGAAACCTTAAATGCATATCGATAAGTGAAAGAAGCAAGTCAGAAGAGGCTATATCCTGTATGATTCCAACTACATGACATCCTGAAAAATATATAGACACAGTAAAAAAAAAGAGACAGTAAAAAAGACCAGTGGTTGCAAGAGGTTGGAGCACAGGGGATTTTTAGGGCAGCACAATGATTCTGTATGATAATGTAATTGTGGATACATGATATTAGGCACTTGCTAAAACCCATACAACTGTAAAACACCAAGAATGAACCCTAATATAAACTATGGACTTTAATTAATAATAATGTACCAATATTGGTTAATCAATTATAATAAACATACCGCACCAACGAAAGATGTTAATTACAGGAGACACTTGCAGGGGGAGGGGAGTGGTAGTATATGGGAACTCTTACTTTCTGCTTAATTTTTCTGTAAACCTAACACTGCTCTAACTTCTCAGTCTAAAGTCGATTAATTTAAAAACAAACAAAGAGATCAACTTCGTATCAGAGCAGGAGCTTAGGAGAGTAAATTGGCAGCCAAAGCAGGCGGGTGCCAGTGACAAGGCAGATATAGGTGACCTGGTCACTGGCAGAGTTTGGAAAATTACCGCTCATACTTCTTCCCAAGGAGAGCTGCCATTCCAATGTCCCAGGAACCCAGTGATCCTCAGCTGTTCTTAGGGTACTGAAAGTGTGTCTTCCCTCTCCAGTCCACTAAACCCTTGGACTCATCTTCAGGCCCAGAGCAAAACAGCCTGCCTGTGACAGCTACACTCAATCCAGGAACGGGGACCTAGCGCATTCAGAGCTGGGCCAGTTCTTGCCCCGATGATGTGGTGCCCGTCTCAGAGGTTTATTTACACTGTTTATTTTGAGGAATCCTGCCTGGTGGAAGGGATAAAGGATATCTCCAATGGAGGGGAATCTCCAGTGGAGGCAAACCCCCTCTCCGTATGTCCTTAGCAATTCATGCCTGGCCCAAGTTATATCCCCCATTCAGCAAAACAGAAACCCTGTCTCTAATCAGACCTGTCTTTCATCAACCATGAATTGCTCTTCAGCTATGGGGTCCCCTCCTCACTTATCTACTCAAGCAGACATTATTTCTTCCTGCTAATACCATACTTTTCTTGAGAGGAGTTCCCTACCTCATTACCTTTTCAGGGATGTTTAGTACCCCTTAAAATTTGACACCCTGGGAAGCAGCCAGGGCAACCCCCCTCACCCCAACCCGGCTTTGTGCATTCAGATCCTTTGCGAAAAAATGACTCTAACAGAGCTGGGTTCGGAGGTGATAGGAAAGAGCTGAAAATTAATAATAACATTTCCATTAATCCAAGTGGCATAAAGCACTGAGGGCATCTCCTAAGGTTCTGGGCTGCACCCCATCAGTCAGAGGCACAACGTAAGACGATATTTAGGAATCAAGAAGGACTAATTAATTGTGGGTAGTGAAGAAGGTCAAAAGCAAGAAGATTCAGGAAAGTGTAGACATTTCTTTCTTCATATCAACTGAAAACCAATGATCTCTCTTCAAAAATGTCAATTTATGAATAATGAATATTGGAAAGGATGGAAAAGAAAATATATTCCCAACACTCAATCACTCTAACTACAGTTCAAACATAAATGATTGACATAAACTGTTTTGTGGTGGAATGGCTCCCTTCCTTCCTTGTTTCCAAATGTGAAAGATTTAAAAAATTTTACTGTTAGGACTCATCAATTCCCATGGATCTGCACAAACAAGTTTCAACTTTCTGAAGACAAAATGAACCTCTGGCTAAGTAGAAAAACATGCTTAGAAAGAAGAGTCAGATTCCTTTCCCAAACTAAGCAGATCTAACAACAAAGGGATAAAAAGAAAATATTTTGATTCAAATCCATATCTACTTCTCTGCTCTTCTACGGACTTTTTTTCCTCAGCAAACACCCATGATTTAAACTTTGGCCATAACTATTATAATAAAATATTTTACTTGTTTTATTAGTGTCTGCCTCAATCAGAGAAAAAGGAAAACGATTAGAGACAATTATCCTCTTGTGCTGAAATACTGGAGAGAAAAATATGATCTATTTTGTCACTTATAGGCAATACTAACTATATATTCCACCTCCCTTCTCCAAGTATGAAAGGAACCCTCTGCCAGAATAGTTTAATAAATTCTAATGTGGTAAATGAGGTACAATGGCTAATCTGTGAAACACTACGCATTCCTCATAATGACAACAGCAGTTTGTATTTCTATAGAATTTCTTTTGAGAGGATGGTAAATTTCCTTCTGTGGATAAAAAGTGTGATTCTGAACAACATCCCTGTGAAGAAGGTAGGTGTGAGCTCCCTGACATAGGGGATAAGCAATGGGCCATAGAAAGAGACGGTCATTACACTGAAAGAACGTTAAGGAAAATGGTGGAAAGATAGTTGGCTTATGGGTTCCACAACATCTTAACAAAAAACGGACCAGTTTTTCTCTCCCTCAAATTAAACACTTTTGCAAGACTTACTATCTAATCAGATGCAGTAGGAAATTCCACAATGCGTGACATAACAAAGTAAGGTTTTTTTTTTTTTTGTATTGTTGCTGTACACTGGAGACCACTTCATTGTACATAGAATGATTAAGACCTAGCCAAGCACCCAGGAAAAGAAGGGCCTAAGAGATTATGAACTACAGATTGCTATCTCTAGATCACTAATAATGACCTTTTTTGTTT
This sequence comes from Aethalodelphis obliquidens, assembly GCF_003676395.1. Lineage (NCBI taxonomy): Eukaryota > Metazoa > Chordata > Mammalia > Artiodactyla > Delphinidae > Aethalodelphis > Aethalodelphis obliquidens. Next base: position 570,685 of record NW_020838015.1, on the reverse strand, counting down.
TTCACAGTGGGTTAAAATTTACAAAGCATATTCACATATATTACCTCATTTGATATCTTCAATTACTACAAGGCAGCCCAATTATCCCTACTTTACAGGCAACTAGATCAAGGCCTAGATTGGATAATTAACTTGACTGAGGTCACATGCCTGGTAAGTAGTCAAGACTTGAGTTTATGTCAATCCGAGTTCAAGTTTGGGCTCCTTCCACCTCACCATGGTTGCCTTGCAATTAATAATGTCCAAGTTAGCCAAAGCCAACCTGTCATCATGATGTAGAGTGGGTCCAAATAATAGAGTCAAGATAATTTGTCCTCTAATGCAGTCTTTCTCAAACCGTGATCCACTTTATTAGAATCACCTAAGAAGCTTGATAAAAATGATGACGTTTTCTGGAGACTTTGTTCAGTAGGTTTGGAGCAATGCTCTGGAATCAACGTATTAAATTCATACCCCAGATGATTCAGATAATCTTTTGGAATCCTTGATGTGGCCCAATTTCCACGGCTCTTTGCTCAAACCTTGCAAGATCTGATTTTTGTTATAGTTTTGCCTATATAAACTTCCTCGTCCTATTTATTTTCTTTAATTTCAGAGGCCATAAATATACCATTGTGGGAGGAAAGCCCTTCTGCCAACTTCTAAAAGCAATGCTCAGTTTAGGGTGAAATATCTACGTGGAAGAAAAAACAAACACTGATCACAGCCCAAAATGCCACAGTATTTCTTTCTGTGATGCTTCTGGGACTTGATATCTTCATCCACTTTGCTTCTAAAAGTGGGTTTGCCCTTATTTTTTCCACAGGTTTCTCCTCCCCCGCACAATAGAAACGTTGGGGTAGCAGGTGATGCTGCTGCTGCTATTACTGTGAATCGGGGGGGCTCAATTCACACATTAGTTATGTATTAATACTTAATGATGACTGGTCATATACTTGTTTAAATTTCTTAAGGAAAAGGACGCCAAAATAAAAAGTCCCATCAAAATATCTTTGCTGTTGGTGCTTTTGTGACCTGGAAAATCTACCTCCTGATAACTCCAATGACAGTAACAACATAAGCAAAATGAGAGCCGATTCACTGGATCTTCCACATACCCTGCGGGTGCTATTTACAAACTGAATGGATCAGGTCAGGCCTGTAAGGTTGCCCATGTCCCTTTACAACTTGTCTGATTCAACTGAGGGAAAATTGAGGGCGCTCCAAATAAGGAGTAGGATCCTCCAGGCAAGGCCATGGTCTCTTCTTCCGAGGAGCTGAGATGCTGGGCTGGAGAGCACACTCTGTGCTTTTATCTATGCCAAGAGAAGCTGGAATGAGCTGTTTAGGGTTGTAACTAAAGTACTTAGTCGGAGATTTTTCTTGATCTATGTGGGTCCCAGTTTCCTTATCTGGTCTCACATTCTCTGATGTTACTTTTTTTTTTTCATTTTCGCTTAATCCACAAATATTTTCAAATTACCTACTCTGAACTAAGCACAGGGGATATAGCTGTGAAACAATTTAAATATAAATATTGTCTCTGCCCTTCTGAATCTTACATTCTAGGGATGTGGTGGGGAGTGAACTGACACAGGCATTAAAGGACTCATTACGTGAATCATTTATGAAAATGGCGATGTATGTAATGAAGGGGAAAGAGAGGCAGGCTGTTGTGACCTAGTCAGGCAGAAGGGGGTCAGGAGAGGTTTCCCTGAGCAGGTAATGTTCAAGACCTGGATGATGAATGGAAATCAGGCCAATGAGGAGAACAAGCAAGCAGATTCCTTTGCAAAGGCCATGAGATGGAGTAAAGGCTGGCATGATTGAGAAGCAGAAAAATGCATGGCGTGGCTGAAGAGCAGGGGAGAGAGAAAGAGGCATGGCCCGGGGTGAGCTGGAGAGGAGGAAGCAACGATCTCAGACAGGGCTTGGCAGGCCCCGAGCAAGAATTTGGATTTTATTCTCAGGGCAATGGAAAGCCACGGAGGGTTTTAAGGCATGATCAGATGTGCATTTTTTAAAAGAGCACTTTGAGGATGTACAGATAGACAATGATGAGAAAGTATAGCTAGCGGTAGAAGTCGAATTTAGGTGGTAGGTATAAGGGCTCACTGTAAAATCATTTCAACTTTTCTGCATGCTTGAACATTTAAAAATAACATGTTGGGAAAATCTGGCCACCGTATGGAGAGTGGATTGAGGGAGGGCAAGAGTGGTTGCAAAGATAGCAGCTAGGAGACCTGTAATAATCGTAGAGGCATAACGGTGGCTTGTACTCGGGTGGTGGCATGGAGATGGTGAGAACTGGACAGGCTTTTGAGATATTTAGGAGGTAGAATCAATATGATGCCCTGATTGATTTTGCCTCGGGGTAAGGAAGAGGCATAAATCAAAGATCACTCATTTGAAAAGATATATGCACCCAATGTTCACAGCAGCACTATTCACAATAGCCAAGGTGTGAAAGCAACTTAAGTGCCCATCAACAGATGAATGGATAAAGAAGCTGTGGTAGATATATACAATGGAAAAAGAACAAAATTTTGCCATTTGCAGCAACATGGATGGACTTGGAGGGCATTATGCTTAGTGAAATAAGTCAGAGAAAGACAGATACTGTGTTTTCACTTATATGTAGGATCTGAAAAATAAAACGAATGAACAAATATAACAAAACAGAAACAGGGGACTTTCCTGGTGGTGCAGTGGTTAAGAATCTGAATGCAGGGGACACGGGTTCGAGCCCTGGTCCGGGAAGATCCCACATGCCATGGAGCAACTAAGCCTGTGTGCCACAACTACTGAGCCTGCACTCTAGAGCCCACAAGCCACAACTACTGAGCCCACATGCCACAACTACTGAAGCCCGCGTGCCTAGAGCCCATGCTCTGCAACAAGAGAAGCCACCGCAATGAGAAGCCCACGCACTGCAATGAAGGGTAGCTCCCGCTCGCCACAAGTAGAGAAAGCCTGCGCACAGCAACGAAGACCCAACGCAGCCAAAAATAAATAAAATTAAAAAAAAAAACAGAAACAGTTCACAGATACAGAGAACAAAGTAGTGGTTACCAGAGGGGAGAGGGATGGGGGGAGGGGCAAAACAGATGAAGGGAGTTAAGAGGTACAAACCGCTAGGTATCAAATAAATAAGTTACAAGGATGTAATGTACAGCACATAGAATATTCTCAACGTTTTAGAATAACTGTAGTATAAAAATATCAAATTACTATGTTGTACAGCTGAAACTAACATAATATTGTTAAGTCAGCTATATGTCAATAAAAAAAAAGATCACTATCCAGTGTCTAGTTAGCATAACCTGGTGGATGATGGTACCAGGTACTGAGACAGGATGTACTGGAGTAGAAAGACATGGGTGTAAGAGAGAAGGTAGACTGAAGAGTTCATTTTTGAGTATGTCAAGAGCATGAGCTATCTTGGTGGAGATATCATATAGGCGGTTGGATCCGGGGCTGAGAGGAAGGATCTGGGTTCGGGATGTGAATCTGCAGTTGTAAGCATATAAATAATCATAAAACCATGAGCATACAAACATGATAATGCCGGAGAGGATGGATAAAGTGAGGAGAAAAGAAAGAACAAGCATCAAAGAATCCAATGTTAACAATCTTTAACAGAGAAGGAAAGGGAACAATTAATGAAACAGAAAAATTAGGCATGTATGATATTACCAAAGGCCTCTATTGAAGGGCTTTTGGGTTGTTTCCAATCTTCTGCAAGCAATACCCTTGTATGTACTCATTTCTCACATATGTATCTATCTCTGTAAGATAAGTACCCAGAAATAGAATTGCTGTGCAATATACACATCTCATTTTGAATTTCAAAGTGTTTAGTTTTGAAAAAAAGATTGCTTAGAAAAGCCACCAAACATAGATAGCTTAGTTAACCATATTTAATGTGGCATTTGATAGGACTGGTTAAATAAATTTAATATATCCCATAATGTAATACCCTGTTGCCATAAAAAAGAATGAGGCTGTCAATATATTCTGATATGGAAGAGGAAGGGGTAGGACTTAATTTTCACAATTTTGAACCATTTGAGTTTTATGCCATTCACATGTATCACTTAGATTAAAAATATTTTTTGTACTTCTACACTATACTTAAAAAAGAGTAACCTAAAGATCAATTTGCCTTTTATTTTTAAGAGCCACACCAACAGGTTTCTGATGGACTTAGGCACACCTGGGTCTTGCGTTATGGAAATACCCAGTTAGATGTTGGATTTTATGAAGTCACGACATAGAACTGCTCTGACCGTGGCAAAGGTCTGAATACATAAAGTTCATGCTCATCTTGAGTTCGAGTTATAAATTTTGGAATTGATTAATTTTGCCACTTTTATTATTAGTGAATAAATCTACCTCATTTTGTCTACTTTAGAGATGTCTCCAGGCTTCACCATCGCCACCCTCTCTCACCTCCCCTAAAATGTCTCTGAAGACATACTCAGTCGTATCAAGTCTGAAGACAATTTATATTTCCAATATAGGAAGTAGTGATGATCGTACACTTTTTGTTTTCCGTTTTTAAGAAGGGCAACATAGAGATATGGGTGTGAGTTTAAAAAAATGTACCATATGCACTAAGCTACACTAGACTAATAACTTCAATTTTCTAGAATTAGAGAGCCTGTTTTTTTTAATAATAATGAATATGGATTGCTTATTCCCCTTTCTAAGAATAATGCTAAATATATTCTTTTTTTTTTTTGCTAAATATATTCTTAAACCTGTTTTCAAAATTCAAGAAGAAATTCAGAATATGGAACAATTAGCTAGAATAAGCCTGAAAACGATTCTAGCTTTCCTACTAGTAAAATTCAGTATCTATCCTTTTAAGGATTTTATCAATACATGAATTCAAGTGAAAAAATGAGCTGAGGGGTTAGAACATGACTCCAGAAGAAGATTGGGTCAGTTACGTTCATACACAAATAATCAGACTCTGCTCCACCTCCCTTGGTCTAGGTCCTCCTGTCCATCACGATAAGCATCGGATCACGCCAAAGACCACAGTGAAAAGAACACTGGCCTAGGGGTCACAGCCTGGATTTAAGTCTGGATACACTCACAGCTTCTATAATATCTTGGGCAAGTCATTTCTGCTTTCTGGGCTGCAGATTTGGAATCTTCAAAATGAGGAACCAGGTCTGAGGTCCCTTTCAGCTTTAAGTCCCTTCATATCTAAGTTTGGTGGCTGAAGTCTCTGGAATCCCAGGTGACAGAAGGTAAGGTAGATTGAACTCCTGGCCACATTCCTTCATTCCTTCCTGCATCCTCGCTCTTGCCATGGCTTCAGTGTGAGTAGAGTATGTTCCCCTGCCTCTTGATTTTGGGCTTGGCCATATGACATCCTTTGAGCAATGGGATATCGTAGACATAACACAAGTAGGGGCCGAAAAATGTGCATTGCTTCTTATTCCCTCTTAGTTAATAGCTTAGAACATTTTATAAACTAAATGTCTACGATGGCTAGGTCATAATTAGGGTGACTCTACCTCCCCATTTTGCCGGGTCAGTCCTGGTTTACATCTGTTGTTCTGGTGTAACGATTTAGCTCTCTTCTCTCCCAAAAGTGGGATGATTTACAGTATCAATTACATAGTCACCACGGAAAAACCTCAGCTCACCTTGAAAACCTACCCGGTTAATCCACAAGTTGGCCACAATAAGAGGGCCATGCCCTTGCCCCAGCGTCCATACCCACAATGCCTTCTTTGGATCATGGGGATTCCCACTATCCCCTCTTCTTGCTCTTCAAGTGGTCTACATTCCAAGTGGCCCCCTTTTCCCTCAAACCTTGAGAAAACCTAAAGTCACTCACAATTAGAAAAAGTTCGGGGACTCCCAATCTCAACTGCAGCTTCAAATAAGCACGTACCATTTCCCCTACGGTATAAGGCCTATGAATCATTGCACAATTTGCTTGTTGACACGACAGTGTGGTATACTTTCTATCATCCAATCAAAAAAGCCCTGGCCCATGCACATAGAGAGGTACATGCTTTTTTACACACGTGGCAAGACCCTAGGTGTTCATAACACTGGTATCTCTCCTCTCATGTCCCAATACCCTCAGGTGAGAAATAGCAGGGAAGCAGCCTCCAGGTCCCAAGCCTGCTACTGGGAGGAAATAACACCCAGACAGTCCCAAGAGGCCTCATTTTGGAGAACTGGTACCTTCAGAGCTTACTCTTCCCCATGCTGGCACGGAGCATGAGCACGCCCTCTACCAGAGTCCCAGGATTGTCTACCATCTTCTGCCAGAGGCGTTGCTCTTCCCCCTGCGAGTCCATCCAATCCACCGTCTTCCCATGGCTCACACCTAAAGAAGGGAAAGGGAAGCAGTACACTTTACAAATGAAACATTTTGATCTTCTGGAAGACACCTATCAACCTCTGAGGCGGACCCACTGACCAGAGAGCCCTTCAGTGGCCTGTTCTCACCATATCTAGTGAGTGGAGTTAGCATGGACTACATCCTTTGTAGCCTGCATTACTCTCCTCTGCCTAGATGATGTGGAACAAACCAGGATGGCCCTAGGGGCTCATTTCTCCCTCACTTTGGTAGTTTAAGTAGAAAGCTGGCTCATCTAGACTGAGTTAACACAACAGAAGAACAGGCTGACCGGGAGTTTTTGTTTTAGTGGCAGAGCTAGTCCTGGCTCTCCCGAATCTATACACGTGCTCTACTGCTGTAATTCCCCCCACCCTCCCCAATTCGCCCTGTTAAAGCTGTGTCTTGTGGAATCAGTGGTGTGTTTCCATGACCTGTTTGAACAACATGAGACATTATTTTTTAGGGGAAAAATGGATTTCCTTTCGATTCAAGCAGTGTAATGGCTGCAAGCATGGACAAAACTGAGAAGAGGTTGAAGTCAAGTTCGTCTTAGAAGTCCTTCTCTCCCCGGTCAGAAGCATGTGCTGTCTTAGTGATCCTCTCCCGAGAAAATCCTGAAGTAAGGCTCAAGAAAGTAGTTGAAATTCACTTAGACTAAAGTGTAAATGGCATTTTATGAAAGGACTGAATATAAGCATTATACACCCCACACTTCTAGCTGAAGGATACAAAGTTACATAGTAGTAATTCTAACAATGAACCAATCCTTGGCTAAAGTAATGGAGCATCTGTGGAAATTTCGAGAGTCGGCTAAGAGGAAACTACATGTACACTTAGGACACATCAAACCTGCAGGAACCACTCCCCTGCCCCATGCCAAGTCACAGGCTATCTCAGGTTTACCAAGTCCCTCACCGCTTCCAGAATTCAAACGAACTCCTCCCAGAAAGATGTTGCTGGAAAAGGCCTCCTTGTCCCAGACGGTAAGTTCTAGGCAAACATTCTTTATATCCTGCGGATGCAGGCCAGTGAACACGAAAGGATGATTCCACTGAGGGTTGACACTCTTTTTTGTTACCAGAGTTTTGTGCTTGGTGGCTTTGCTATCATCAGGGAGCAGGTAGCTGCAGGAGAAAACACAATCAAGCCATCAGTGAGACAGTAAAGCAGAAAAAGGCACCCTTGCGTAATCATGTCAATTTCCCATAATTCCTCGTGTGTGTATGCGTGCGTGCGTATGTGTGTGTGTTTATCTGTGTGTGTCTATTTGATTTTCTTTCCCAGCATCACATATGCTTAAATCTGGGTTTATTTAGTGGAATGGTTTATTATTTCTTTTAAGTGGGGCAATAGTAAAATGCCCACACTCTTTTTTTAAAAAATATTTATTTACTTATTTATTTGGTTGCACTGGGTCTTAGTTGCGGCATGTGGGCTCCTTAGTTGTGGCAGGCGGGCTCCAGGCGGTTCCTTAGTTGTGGCAATGCGAACTCTTAGTTGTGGCATGCATGTGGGATCTAGTTCCCTGACTAGGGATGGAACCCGGGCCCCCTGCACTGGGAGCGCAGTCTTATCCGCTGTGCCACCACGGAAGTCCCCCGTCCTCTACTTTCTAATCCTGTATTGGTCCTTCCCTCCTACTGAAATGAAAATACCTCCTGTGGGAGACACTATGTAATAATGTTCTGCCTCCTATTACCTCTGGCCCACCTCTGAGGTGACATGAAGCCACGATGAGCACTTCCTGGCATGTGGACAGCTTCCTACTTCAAGTGCCTGTGTCTCTTTGCTTCTCTAATTAAGGACTTTGGTGCTCCGTGAGCTGACTCAGCTTCTGTGCAGGAAACCCTGGAATTACTGGGAATTTAATGTCCCCAGGAGCAACCCTCAACCGATGAGTTTTAGAAACTGGTGGATGAGTCTCCCAGCTTCCCTGTCCCTTGAAGGGATGATCCTAAGGTACATTCCACAGAGTTCCTTCCTAAGTGGAACTGAGCCCCAGTTGCTCACAGTGGTAACCTGCCTAGTAACATATTTTTATCAGTTTCCCTCCCTTCACTGTCTCATTTTCTCTACTCTGTTTTTGATCATAGTACCTGACGAGTCAGGGAGCAGACTTTAGGGAAGGAGACTTATGGGTATGAAATTAGTACATCAAACCTGAAAAATACCACAAATGACCTTACAATAAAGAAGATACATTATGACACTTGAGATTTCATTTCATGTACCAAACAGAGACTGCTTACCTCCCAATTCATTCTCTCCCTATTTTTCTAAAAAAAAACACAAAAAAAACCCCACAAAAATCCTCATTTTTTTAAAGTTAGGCACAAGATTGTCCAGAATAAAGACTACATTCCCCAGCCTCCCTTGTAGCTCACATAGCCATGTGACTAAGTTCTGGCCAATGGGATACTTACCTTTAGTCTTTGTTTACATATGAGAGAAAAAACTTTTGTCTTGTTTAAGCCACTGTTATGTTGGCTCACGGACAGACCTAATATTTACTGATATATAAGATTAAATTTTACACAAAGGTCTATTCTTGCTCTCTCGTGCTCTTTTTCAAAAAATCTGAGGTCCCTTTAAAATCAGCTCAATGTTTAAGTGTAACTAGGGAGAGAATTCACTAGAAAGTTACTGGCCTTTAAAAAGGAAAAAAAATATATATATATATATAACAAAGATACTGTCCTTTATTATCTCTGCTTCATAAATGTTCAACATGATAAAGTAAAAACTATTCCAGAAGATGTTAAGTCATCCGTGCAAGCCCACAATGAGTTCATGGGCGAGAAGCCATACCCTTATCCCGCCAGTGAGCAGGAAGTGGCCAGAGCTAGATGGTAGGGCTGGGGAAGCAAATTTCAACGGCAGAATCCACAGAAAGCATTTCTTCTGTGCTTAAACCTCCTGGGAGAAAGAGTCAAGGACAGATGGACCAGGATTCAGGCACACACGCTCACCAGTGGGGAAGCCCCAGACATCTGCTTCTCCTTATTACCGCCCTTACCAAAGTTAGACTGTGTGAGCATAAAGGATTGACTCATTTCCTTGTAGGAAAAATTACACTTTTCTAAGAAGGATTGAGGAGAGGAATGATACTGTCATCTGACTCAAAGCATTAACCTCACAGCTGGCATCACGGGACTTTGTTTTACCTTATGGATTTTGTGATGCTCTGTGAGAGCAGGGACCGTGTCTTATTTTTGGAACTACAGGACTTAGTGCTTGGAACGTGTGCATGTATGTGTTTGTTGCAATGAATGAAAAATATCCTGCTGGTTCTAGTTCTTCTAATTATAGGAGAAAAATCTCAAATAGAAATCAGGAGGGATTTGTTGTTTGGGTTGCCTTGAATGGGTAAGAATGTCCATTAAAAGGGCTGCATTCCCTCAAGAAACTGCCCAGGGCTCCACAAAGTGGGCACAAATGCCCAAGAGGCAGTCTTGGAGCTTCCCCAAGGCACTCTCCAGTGGATATCTCTAGGGATGATGCTCTGACATCTCCACTTTTTACAATTTCCCCCAAGACAGCAAAATACCAAGGATCCAATATTTTTGTTGACGTTGCATACAGTTAGCACCAAATGATAAAAAAGCACAATACAAGTATATTACATGTAGAAAACCATACTTTCTCCTCCTGTGAGAAACTAATCTCACAGGAAAATTTGCCAGTCTTGAGGGCGAGAGTCACAGGACATCCTGAAATATGCTAGAAGCAGGCTGAGAGCTAGAATAAGCAGATCTCTCTTGCATTGTTTTCACTGTAAGCGCCAGCAGTGAAGGGGAGTTCTTTCCTAGCACACGTTTAGAATAAGAACAACACAGAAGCCCCACAGCCACCGTCTCGTGGATCACAGACCTTTTCATCTCCCATTAAGTACCATCGAAAATGAGCTCAAACAAAATTACCCCTTCACAAAGCTATCAGAAGTGCCTCCTGATTTCACGGCTGTCAAATTCTTCGCCTCTTTGATGAACACTTCTAGGATTCCTCCAGAGATGACAGGAGAATCCTTCTTCTTTCCTCGTTTAAAGGACTTCTTTCCTGCATCAGCCACCAGAGAAAAAGAGAGAAAGAGAGCCACAGAGAGAGCCAGAGAGAGAGAGAGAGCGAGCGAGAGAGAGAGAATGAGGGAGGAAGAGAGAGAATGAAAGAGAAAGAGAGAATGAGAATGGGGGGAGGGGAAGAGAAAGAGAAAAGAAGGGAAGAGATAGAGCATGGGTTCCATTTCAAAATTTACAAATAAAATCCACAAAGATTTATTTCATTTTCAGAGTGAATGAGATCTTTACATTATTGTATACTTTTCCATGTAATCACTTAAATGCTTTTACACCACTGCATTCCTTCTGGATATATCTTTCAGTTTCATTGAAAAAAATAAGCAAATAAATTTAAAACAATTAAATACTCCCCTATAACATATAAAGGGATAAAACAGAAAACACCCCGAGAGCTGCCTGGGCCACATCCCTGCTCTCTGTGAGGAACAGCTACAATGAAAGCCACACACATGTGCCAAGACCCCCAAAGAGAAAATTCCTAACTCCCGTCTTGGATATTTTAGTCGCGTACATTTTCAACTCCATGCTGGGCCAGCTCTAAAGGCTATAGCTCAGACACAATTACATTTGGGGGTGAGAGGAAACTCTTCCCGCATCACATTTTTATTCTGATGACACACGCTCAACATGAATAACGACCGCCTCCACCAGCACCTTTATTTAACACTGTTCTAAGTGCTTTGTATGAATGAACCAATTTAATTCTTGCAATATCCCTAAGAAGTGAGGCAACTGAGGCTGAGAGATAGTAATTTAGTTGCACAGGGTCACAATGACAAGGGTGATAGGAAAAGAAAGATAAAGGAGGCTGCCTGTAGGAGTTGAAGAAAGAAGAAGGGCAAAAGGGATTTAAAAGTTGACTCCAGGCTTCCCTGGTGGTGCAGTGGTTGAGAGTCCGCCTGCCGATGCAGGGGACAAGGGTTCGTGCCCCGGTCCGGGAAGATCCCACATGCCGCGGAGCGGCTGGGCCCGTGAGCCATGGCCGCTGAGCCTGCGCGTCCGGAGCCTGTGCTCCGCAATGGGAGAGGCCACAGCAGTAAGAGGCCCTCGTACCGCAAAAAAAAAAAAGAAAAAGTTGACTCCATCTGGATTTTTCCTTTGTATTCTGTGTTCCAGGTTAATTTCTTTCTCAAGATGCCCTGAGCAGCTGTGAATGTCATAAATCCAGACAGCATCTTTCTGCACCTCCCCTCTCAGCAGGCCATCCCCCATCTCCCCCTAACCCCCCACTCCACCCGGCAGGGGGGAAGATCCTATATGTCCTGGACTTCCAGGAAACAAATCTCAACATTAAGGTTGGTCTCTAAGTATGAACTCTGTCCTTTCCTTGTAAGAATCTGACACCCTTCCCCATACACAGTGTATACTTTTCGACTCTCCTTAAACGACAGTGACACCTAAACCTTTCCATTTCATCTGTGTAATGTAAAAGTAACATAGTCCCCTGATCCCTATTTCCACACTTCTAGAAATGGAATGTCCCTGATCAAAGTCATTGATTTGTTTTTTCTACCTTGAAGCTGTCCTAGTGGAGGTGTCAGGTTCTCCTCTGGGGGTATGTAACGTAAAATGACGGTCAGCTCTCCTTTGTACTGAAGGCCGATATCCTCAGCAAATTCCACCTGGCCAAGAGGAGACAGGTGAAAAGAAAAAGTGAGAATGCTTGGTTTGTAATTTTGTAGCCCATATTTGAATGTACAATATTTACTTGGTAGCGTAAATGTGACAATTTATTCCCATTCAACTATGTTGGCACTTATTGGTTCAAGAGATGCCTCAGGCATGAGAAAAGAGAGGCTGGAAAACTCTATGAAGCTATTTGAGTATAACATTCAACGCTAAAGGGTTTCCCTGGTGGCGCAGTGGTTGAGAGTCCGCCTGCCGATGCAGGGGACACGGGTTCGTGCCCCGGTCCGGGAAGATCCCACATGCCGCGGAGCGGCTGGGCCCGTGAGCCATGGCCGCTGAGCCTGCGCGTCCGGAGCCTGTGCTCCGCAATGGGAGAGGCCACAACAGTGAGAGGCCCGCGTACCGCAAACAAACAAACAAACAAACCCCCAAAAAACATTTAACGCTAAAGTAAAAGGAATTTGAGAGGAGATACATAACACACGTTCGGTGAATCAATGGACACTGAGTGCCTGTGATGGATTGAGAACTGGACCCATCATTGAACATACCCAAATAATTTGGGGTATGAGGCAGGAATAAAGATGTCACTGAAAACAGCCCAGAAGATCCTTCTCTCTGTCTGTCCTTGATGTCTCAAGGCCTTCCTAAGTTGTCCAAGAAGGGGCAAGTAGGCAGTAATGTCTGGTTCACATTGGGCTGCCAGCCACCAACTATGAAAAGCTATACGGGTAATTCTCCTCATTAAAGCTCAATGAGGAAAAACTGGTTCACTCCAACATTGCTGGTGGGACTGTAAAATGGTTCAGCCACTCTGGAGATCAGTTTGGCATCCTCTTAAAAGACTAAACATACAACTACCATACACCCTAGCAATTTGCACTCTTGGGCGTTTATGCCAGAGAAGTAAAAGACTGTGCACACTGAAAAAAAATCTGTACATACATATTTGTATCATCTTTATTTGTTACAGTACAAAACTGGAAACAACCTAGATGTCCTTCAATAGATAACTGGTTAAATAAACTGTGGTACAGCCATACCATGGAGTACTACTCAGCAAGAAAAAGGAATGGCTATTGAAACACACAACAACTTGGGTGAATCTCTAGAGAATTATGCTGAGTGAAAAGAGGTCAGCTTAATAGGATACATACTATACGATTCCATTTACATGACAATTTTGAAATGACAAAATAATAGATATGGAGAATAGAGTCATGGTTGCTAGGGGTTAGGAATGGGGGTGGCAGGGGGGATGTGGGTGTGGTTATATAAGAGCATGAAGGATCCTTGTGGGGATGGACCCATTCTGTATCTTGGCTGTAGTGGTGAATATACAAAGCTACACATGTGACAAAACTGCACAGAAATAAATACACAAACACACAAACGAAAACCGAGGAAATCTGTATAAGATGAGTGGATTGTATCAATGTCACCACCTTGGTTGTGGCATTGCACTATAGCTCTGTAAGATGTGACCATTGGGGGAAACTGGGTAAAGGGTATACAGGATCTCTCTGTATTATTTCTTACAATAGCATGGGGATCTACAGTCTTCTCAAAATCAAACTTAAAATTTAAAAATGCAGTGTGAGCACATACCCACAGCCTCTGTTCTATAGGTCTCCCGTTTGCCACTGAGTCAACGGAACTTTGATTTTTCATAAATAGGGTAAGAAAAGTAGTGTACTTTCCTCAGACTTTTCCTGCAGGAACTTGACTGCTGAGCAATGAGTCAAGGGCTGAGAACTGTTCTCTTCTGAGAGAGGGCAGACTGAAAGAATTCAGAAACCCCAAAACCCACGAGAAAGCCCAAGGCTGTTCAAGCCTCAGCGAAAAAGACTGATACCATTACAAAAGGAATCCTTGCCTTACTTTGCTTCCTCTTGGTGGTGGTAAAACTTATTGGTAAAGGTGGGGAAGTCATTTGGAGTACTTCATTCAGCTATCTTGCCAGGGGCACAAATGCTATTAGATGGTGGAATAGACTATCCATCTAATATTCAATTATTTTAAATTGAGGGCCTTGTAAGAGGACTTTTCTAATTGTTTTGACGGTTTCAGTAAATTTTAGTTTATGTGAAAGTCACAAATGGAAAATTAGAATGGATATTATGACAGATAAAAGAGAACAACTGCTTTTTTGGTACTATGTTAGCCATAGTGAGAGGTGAGGTATTTGTCCTCTCTGGATCTGAGTGGGCTCTGTGATTGCTTTGACTAGTAGAACATGGCAGAAGTGATAACGTACCAGTTTCTGGGCCCTGGCCTTAAAATGAACGGCTTCTACTTCTTCTCTTGGAATGAATATTCTTGGGATTCTCCCTCTGGGAACCCATGATGTGAGGTCCAAGTCACGTGGAGAAGCCACACGTCAGTGCTCTAGTCGGCAGGCCTAGCTGAGCTCCTACCTAGCTGGCAGCCAACATCAAGTATGAGACGGCCAACTGGAGCAACCAGCCCAGTCAAGCCCTCAGATGACTTCAGCCTCAGTCTACCATCTAGCCTCAACCGTATGAGAGACCTTAAATAAGAACCACCTAGCTGAGTCCAGTCACCCCACGGAATCAAGAACAATAGTAATAAATTGTTGTTTTAAGCCACTAAGATTTAAGGTAGCTTTCTATACAACAACAGTTAACCAGTGCAAGCTCTGTTTGCTTTCAGCTGAGATCTTTGGGTAGGAAAATATACAGGCAGAAAAAATTATATGTGCAGGTGTCACATACTAACGTGTATTTGTAGAGATCAAAACATGCATTATTGGGATTTATTAATGTTGCATTACTTTCTAGCTGAAATTCAAATACACTGGTGACTTGGTATAAACACAGTCCTCAAAACTTGTGGGAGCAGAAAATAATAAAGGTGAAGTCTTACGGCATTATAGTCACACACAAAAGAAATCCAAAGGAGGGAGTCATCTTACAGTCTGCACATAGCTAATATCTTGGGGGTATTTTTGGTACGCTTGCAAGGAAATTCCAAGGCGACATCCTGTCCTGGCATACTACCATTTTACATTATTCAACCAACTCCTACTCAGAAAAAGGTGCAGAATTCAATACAGTTTATTCAATTCTACCAACACATATGGAATGGCTTCTATGTAGTAATGATTTTAAGGCATTTTGCTAAGTGCTACGGGGACACGGAGAGAGACCCGGCTTTCAATGAATTTTCATTCTATTCAGGAGATATATATTCAATGGAAGCTCTGTTCATCTGCCCGAATGCTCTCCATTCCCAGCGAAGAGCAGAATCCTCTACAAAGACCGTGCGTGCCCGCTCCCATCAGCTGAAGTGCATGCTTAAGTCAGCTGCATTAGTCCCCGAAGCTCTATGCCAGGCCTATTTGTGGCTGTAATTATATAACTGAATGTCACAAATTGAAGAGTCCCAAAAGACAGCTGCTACTACAAAAATTAGGTTGACCGACTTATCAGAACTAAAGATTTGAAAATAAATTTGCTATTGGATTATATTTGGGCTCCAAGCTGTAAAAGATTAGGAACAAGATGGTGAATACGTAGAAAGGTTTTTGCACTTGGTTGACTTTGAAAGTACTCTCAAGTTTTTGTTTCACTTTAGAGAAACGCAAACTAGCAACTGTTGATTAGGATACATTAGGGTCAGAATTTATGCCAGGAGGATATGACAGAATTGCAATCACTGAAACCATACTCAAACAAAACAAAGTGCCCCTATATTAGAAGACCTGAAAATGAATGCACATGTATTTGTTTTAAGTTAAAATACATGATTAAGAAATGCACTGGGAGAGCGGGTATGTGTTTGACTTCTGTGACTTAGTCTATGAACTGACCTACTATTATTGGTCCTGATTGCTGGGAGAAGAGGGCTTCTACCACACAGCAAGCTCAATGCCAGACAAATGATGACAGTGGCTTCCCATACAAGTACAAAGAAACTACTGTGGGAAGAGAATAATCCAGAATGGGGTGAAGAGGGGGCCCGTGTCTGGTCCTTAAAGGATGGGAGAGATGATGACATACGAAGCGGGGTGGGGGGAGATGATTAGTCTGGGTTAAGAAAGCAGGATGAGCAGAGTACAGTGAGGCTTGCGCAGAATGTGTCTAAGGACTGGTAGGGAGTCAGGTGTGATCAGAACTGTGTGTGCAGGGAAGCAGCAGCAAGGAAGACGTAAACAAGCTGTCTACTCTGGGGTCCTGAGGAGACCTGAAGACACGAATTCCTGTTATCGTGTTTTATTAGGGTGGGTAGTAGGGTAGTGGGACCACAAAGTGAAGAGAGGTTTACCAAGGTTGTGATATAAGGCAAAGTTTCATGGAAAGTAACTTTTGCTCAGTCCCACAGGGGAGCTCTGAGGGTAAGACAGGTCACACCTCAGAGCTGTCTCAATCAGAGGCAAGGGAGTCACCCATCAGTTATTGATCAAGGGCTCTGCCCTCAAGCCCCAGAAGCCTTAAATACCTAGGCTCTTCTGGCTTTCCATGCCCACATTCCAACCCACTCCAGCAGCCTGAGGACGCCTCTCCTACACAGATTGGTAGGTGCTGGCTGGCAGGAGGGACAGCCATGGGAAGCCATGTATGCATGAAAATGGGGATATAGGTAAAGCACTGACATCTTCCTCTGCTCCAGAAGGCTTTTTGAAGAGCTAGAGATCCACTTTCCATCAGAGTAGGAAGCAGAGTTTCCACTCAGACACAGGTCTAAGGTGGGGTCATATATCATGGACATAAGTCTGCTCAAACTGCCACATAAAGAGAGAGCCCTTTAGCTAGGCAATCATTTCACGGGACCTTATATTACACTGACTCTGCCTGAAGGTGGGATGGCGAAGATTTCCTTGGAAAACCACTTAAGCTTGCTGTTGACTTTCAAAGGTCCTTTATATAATCACACCTTCTGGGAACACTCGAAAGGCAATTTATACTGACAAACTCTTCTTGTCTAACTACCTAACATGCCTTCCGGTAAGATAGCGAGTTATAGCTAATAAACAGTCCCACGTCATGCAGTAAATGGGAGTTAGACTGTGAAACTTTATAGTAAGTACATCTGGCATCTTGAGTTCTTTCTCCATCTGTGTTGGCCTCCATATGGGTTGTAAGACCCAGCAAAAACAAAGGAAGGGGCTTCCCTGGTGGCACAGTGGCTGGGAGTCCACCTGCCGATGCAGGGGACACGGGTTCGTGCCCCGGTCCGGGAAGATCCCACATGCCGCGGAGCGGCTGTGCCCGTGAGCCATGGCCGCTGAGCCTGCGTGTCCGGAGCCTGTGCTCCGCAATGGGAGAGGCCACAGCAGTGGGAGGCCCGCGTACCGCAAAAACAAAAAACAAAAAAAACCAAAGGAAGGTGTCCAGGGACTTTTCACCAACACAGAGTCGATAAGCAATAAGGCACTGTGTCTTTCCAGCCTTCCCACTGCCAAAGGACGTCAGTATTTCTGAATGTTTAAAGACTGTTAATTCCGATCGTCTATTACTAAGGAAATTGGTCCCTGTAGCTCACACTTCAGCTCCTCAGCTGGATAATCTACAAGAAGCATCGAGTCTCCAAGGCTGCCCATGCTCTAGCTGCAGCTGATGAAGTGACTCCTGCACTGAAATGACTGAGGGGCAGACGGAGAATGAAATGACAGTCCTCAGAGTCGGCTGGTAATCAACCAGAGGGAGCCCAGCTCAGCCCGAGGACGAGCCACTCACGAAGCAGGAGGCCGCGTACAGAGCATGTTTTGGTATCCTGCCTCCCTGGTTTCGGAAGGCATGGTATCTAAGCAAGTCTGAATAATCTGCAGCCTTTCCTCCGTAAGTGTCAGAGGGAGCTTGGTGGAAAAAGATGACAGGGATTAGAGACACCAGTTTCAGTTGCGTTCCCCAGAAGCCAACCCTGAGGTGAGGATTCTGATGCAAGTGACTTATTAAGCAAGAGCTCCCAGGACAGGCCAGTGAAGGGGTTGGGGAAATAGGCTGGGGAAGAGGAGGAAGCAAGGCAAAGGTGCAGCTAGATCCAGCAGGAGAGCTCTGGAGTATAACGCCTCAGAGCTTTTCCCACTCAGTAATGCAACGGAGCTTTCAAACTCCCCCCATCTATCAGTTATTGGCTAAGGGTTGCCTTGTGGCAGGGGGTACATACGCTCCCAGGAATTTCTGGCTCTCTGCCTACGTGGGAAAAATTTACAATAGCCTGAGGACAGACTTGTAAAGAGAGCCTCTGGCAGAGGACCAAAGGAGTTCCAGTGCCATTAAACGCCATCAGGATGTTTCCACTTTGAGCGGCCTCAGAGAGATGCTTCTCCCTTATGATAGAAAGTCAAACCACTCAGTGTCAATGTGAAGGTGATTACCATGGAAAGCTGTTGACCCCGAAGCACAGAGGATGCTTGGGAGAGGCCTGGGAGAGCTTTGATATCACCTCAGTGCAAATTCTCCAACCATTTCCAAGAAACTGACTGGAAACCCTCCAAGCTGGTTTCCAAAGAGCCCCTCTGTGCTTTCATGTTATATTTCTGACAGACAAATTAACTTCATGGACTAAGATACATGTTACTTGTCCTTCATCAGTGTCACGCATCGTATGATATGTCGGACATTTTCTATGATTCTTTGATGCTCACCCATTACACAAAAGGAAGCACGTGATAGGAGACTGTTAAGTCAGATTAATTGCTATCCTTTATGTTGAGGCTTTTCATTGAATTCCAAGAAACTTAGTACTGTAATGACCAAATATTTCTCATATTTAATGTCAGAGAAATGTTATGCTATCATGGACTTGTTAACACTGCACTTCCTATCTCTACCACATTTACGTTAGTCATGGGAATGAGGTTATTTCCTGTTTGAGGATTTCTATTTCATTGTCCATTTTCCCCACAGCCCAATTAAACCTCCTAAAGATTTTCCATGAGTTATTTACACCAAGTTTAAGGTCAACACTTATAAAATCCACTAGAATATTGTATTTAATTTCTGAGTCTCAGTCTCCTTATATAAAATGGGGATAGCTATGCTAACCCCACACTGATGGTTGTAACCATGAGACGTGAACGACGCTGCTACTGATGATGATCAACAAGTGTTACTGACGATGGTCACTTGTTTTTTGCTGTCTAGCATCCACTCACCATTTTTTTTTTTTTTAGTACTACTGTACCAGGATTTCTCTGGGGGCAATACCACCTTCAAGACCAGAGTTATGTCCTGATTGTCTTAAGCCACTCAATGTATCTCACCTCCCTAGCCAGAATGATTGGCTCAGGATGGGCAAATAATGTAATGAGAATTAGGAACCAGAGCCAGGGCACTGGCTGGACTATTGGGAGGAGGAGGAACTCTCTCCTCTCCTGGACAGTGTGAGGCAAGGATGAGGGGTTTGCAGCTGTCGTGGTGTCCAAGAGAAGCAGACCTGGAGCTAGTGAGGGAGGCCCACACTGCATGAAGTCTGCAAGTGAAGCTAACACAGAGAAGAGAGACCAAGAGACGCCAGGGCCTTGCTAAGATCTGAGTGTCTGGATTAAGCCACGCTTGATAATCACTGGCCCATAATTTCCTTTTATTTTCTTGAGTAGCATGAGCTGGGGTTTCTGTTAATTGCAATATAAGGACTCCAACGTAACATAAATACTACCTAGCATTTAGTGAGAAGTTTACAGTGTGCCTGACACGATACTGCAAGCATCACATAGCAGGCTTCTTCAAGCCTCACAGCATCCCTGTAACTGATGTCCAACTCTTTTATCACCAGTGAGAATACCAAGGCCTGGGAAGTTAAGTAACTTGCCCAAGGTTACACAGAGTCGTGAAGCCAGGATTGAACCCAGGAAGTCTGAGCTGCATCCACTATCTTTACCATCATGTTCTTTTTGCCCTTCTCTCTATAAAGAACAATCTTTCGTTACGTAAATGTGACCTTTTTTCCACCTCACGTTTGACTTCAAAAATTACTGTAAATGTAGAGATACCAATGGCATAGAGTGAATCTCAGGTACTGTTGGTTTAGTTTAGAACATACTATAGTAGCATTTAATTTCTAGAACCAGCTTTGAGATTTCTTTTTCTGACTATAACTCAAGACCTGGGTTCTGAATCTCAAAAGTAGGAATGTAGGAAACCAGATACTTTAGCTGCTGGTCACTTCCTCCTGTGAGCTAAGGCAAGAGCACACCTGCTCATGTCTGAATTGTGGAGAATGAGGAAGAGAGAGAACGTTTTGAGACTGATCGTGCTCTATGGAGCTGTTTTTGTCTATGTGAAAATGAACGCTTTCTCTTTCTAATAGGATCATAGAATGTATTCTTTTGCTTATCCATGGCAACCTTCGAATGATGACTACATTTTTAGTAGATCAAATTAATAAGATCTATGATTATGGGGCTTCATTTTACAGACAGTCTGTATCGAAGAAGAAGGCTTTCCAAAAGAATGGATTTGCATTTATTATATTATTCCCAAATTAGCTGCACTAACCTTTTCAGATTATCGCTTGACAACTGGAAGCCTTCAGATTCTTTAGACCTGTGACATCAGTTTTGCTCATTACTTGTGTAACTGTTTGACTCATCTGGAAGCATTTCCTACCTTGGGCTGAAGCACAAACCACTCATCACGTGGATTTTCGAAGTTCCATGAGTCAAAAGGAATCTCCACCTCCCCAAGGAAGCTGTTTCGTCCAAATCGATCGTAATGCCAGACTGAGAGCTGCAGAGTTCTCGTTTCCAGCTGGGCATGGCTGATGGTATACTGCAAAATCAGATTTACAACATCACACTCCATAAGGAGGGCTCTGCCCACTTCTAGGACAGGTTGAAATTTACTACCACCAGCTTTCAGATCAAATACAGTAGTAATATGAACAAAACAAACCCAAGAGAAAAAAAATCTTCATTTTTCTTCGTTTCTGCTACAC
This sequence comes from Aethalodelphis obliquidens, assembly GCF_003676395.1. NCBI lineage: Eukaryota > Metazoa > Chordata > Mammalia > Artiodactyla > Delphinidae > Aethalodelphis > Aethalodelphis obliquidens. The sequence continues at coordinate 549,727 of NW_020838015.1, read as the reverse complement.
CCGAGGTTCTATTCCATAAAATCATTTTGTGTGAGCCTTAGCACTGAACCATATATCAACAGACTGTTTCGGGGGGGAGAGTCGATACATTTCAGATATTGTATAAAAAGTGTCAGGTGATGAAGCTCGTCCCCTTTTCAGTTTTACCTGCTTTTCATTTGCCTAATTATTTTGTCAACAACTACTTTGTAAGCACAATGTTTAATATATCAATTCTCTAATTTATCTGTCTTATTTTATTTATAACAAGAAGCCCCAAATCCAGGATAGTATTGACAGTGAGAAACTTGCAAATGCCAAACCTCATAAAGTTCAGCCTAAGTGCAGGGATGAATCGATATATACGTAGGTTGAGCAGAAAGGAAATATTGTTGGCGTGGTTTTGCCTTTTCCAGCAGAACATTATCCAGGGCCACAAGCCCATACACCCTCAAAACCTCCTGATTATCCTAAGCAAATGACCACCTGGGACATACTTCAGACCGACTGACTCCTGATCTCGGATTTGCGTCTACCCCATCCTTGCTGTTCCCGGCATGATTAACCTGGGCCCCCTGCTTCCTGGATCTGCCATGTCACTCTGTTTTTCTCTTCTGCTTGGGCTCATCTTTGCTATCTTGTCATGGCTGTTGGATTCACCCTCTGCCTATATTCATTCATTTTCACTTTGATCTGTTTTGATATTGGTTCCTTCTTTCACATATGACCCCGCTGACACATGCCCCAGCTCACCAACTTCCTCCTATGATGGACTCTGACTCCATCATTCTGGGCACAAGATCCATAAATTACTCTGCGACTGGCAATAACGTCTACATCCCCATCTCCCTGGATCTTTCTTACCAGGCTAGATTGGTCCAGGGTGAGAGAAGAGGTTACATGGAAGCCTATAGGGAAAAGTCATTTCTCTAGAATTGGGGCCTGGGTCATCTCTTATCTGGGCCACCGTCTCTGAGAGTTCTGGAATCCAGCCCTGCATCTCCACTGTTCACTAACCACATGCTTAAATTTAGCCAAATTCCAAAACCCTTACAAGAAACAGCACATCTTCACGCTGTGTTAGCAGAACAGTGAGTGGGTACAGACCTGCTATGTTACTGTCAAAACTGTGACAAACTTCTTTTAGGCGAAACTAGAAAAAACACAGTTTTCCCAAGGGTGAAACATACTTTTTGACAGGATGTATCAGGTCCGATGTAATTTTCCTGGATTGTCTCTACTTAAGGTGCAATTTCAGGAGCACCAGAGAAAAACAGATTAAGAGTGGTTTACATTTTTCTTTTCCAGAAACAGAAAGCCAGGGGTATCACACTAATTGATTCAAATTCTACTTTGCTAAAATACATATAAGCCTTGACATGCAAACCCTCTGTAGTTTCAATGAGGCTGTAAACTGTATCACTAAAGTTACTCTGAGAGAATATTTCCTTACCTTTAGTGTTTCATTGAATTCTGGATTGGTGCCTGTTCTGATTCTGGTCTTGCGCTTATTATTTCTAGACTTGTCAGGAAGAAGGTATGACTTGACATAACTGTAGATGGTAAAAAAATAAAGAAGTGAAAATAATTCTTGGGAAACATCTACTTTGCAAGAAATGCTCGGGGACATCAGTGAATAAAAGAGGCAAAGGGAATAGGCTAGTGAGTATAAGAGACAGAACCAAAGGGAATGTTGTCTACATAACAGGACACCTTGAAATATAACTCTGGACCTTCAATAAGAGAGAAGCAGTAAAGTCGAGTGGTAAAGGGTGTGGGCTCTGGAGTCAAGCCAGCTGGGTTTGAATCACTCCAGGCCTCACTGGTTTCGGTGAACTCAAGAGCTTACGTATAGCATTGTGAAGATAAAATTAGCTGAGACATACAAGAAGCTGACATATTATACTACTCAATAAATGTAATCTATTATTATGATCAATGGTCTCACAAAATATGGGGTTATTTTCCTCTCCACTCAGATGTCACGACTTCTGATGGGTAGAGTCAATGGCCATGGATGGATGAAGAAAAATGGTGCAAAGAGGAAATGAAAAATAACAACCTGAAATCACAACAGCAATTCTACCCAATACCTTGCCTTGAGCGGTCCCAGGAGTCTCTTGGAGCGAAGCATCATGGCAGACTCAGAAATGTACAAGATTGAAATGGAAAGGATGCTACCAGAGTCCTGAAGCACATCTTCAGGATGGGCTTTAGATGATCCCTTTCCATGCTAGTCTAAATGATGGTATTGGTCCTGAAGCTCTCTGATATTTAGCTGAGGAGGTAAGTGGACCAATCTGTACTCAGAATCCATCTGTGTGTCTAATTTGGAAACAGCTTTGCTGAGTTGTTTACTGAACCTAGGTCATCTTTATGTAGAGAAAAGGTGAACAGCAGGTCTGAGACTGCTCTCCTTAGAAATGCCTGCTTATAAGCTCGGCTCTTGGCTGGCATGTGGGAACCTGGATTTCAGGAGGATTCTCGTCATTCCCAGAACAGATATAAGTGGCTCACTGTGACTGAAATATTTGTGGAAATAATATGGCTTCTGCTGAACCCCTGCTTTCCTTCTGGGAGACTGGGAATTTGTTGTTATATGCCCGGGTGAGTCTCTCAATGAGCTTCCCTGGTAGACAACACTTCACATGTGTTGGCACAATTCGTTGCTGGAGGACTTAAGCACCTTAAGCACATCCCATGTGACTCCACTGAGAAAGGATACTTGGAAGCTTAAGCCTGGATTCTTTAGAACTTTGCCACATATGCCTTTTCCCTTTGCTGATTATGTGTGGAGACCTGGGAGTCCTCCTAGTGAATCATCAGACCTGGCAGTGGTCCTGGGAAGGCATGGCATATCTCTGTACCTAGCTTCTTTCCAATGTGCTATACTCATCCTTGCCCTCCTGGGCTCGTCCCTGAAATCCTGAGAGCTTCAAAATTGCCCTCTCAAGTTGTTCAATTGGGTGAACAGCTTGGTAATTTTCTCTGGAGTGTTTCCCAGAACAAAAATTAACAGGATGCTCTTATACATCCTGGGGTGTGCCAATGTGTCAGCCTTCTATCTCAAAGAGCTGCCTCTGTGTGAACTACAAATCTGTCAGTCCTGAGTCACACTGAGTAATAGCTTTTTAAAAATCTGGGAGTTCCCTGGTCATCTAGTGGTTAGGACTTGGTGCTTTCACTGCCGTGGCCCAGGTTCAATCCCAGGTCGGGGAACTGAGATCCCACAAGCCGTGCAGTGCTGGAATGGAATGGAATAGAATGGAATGGAATGGAATGGAATGGAATGGAATGGAATAGAATGGAATAGAATGGAATAGAATGGAATGGAATAGAATGGAATAGAATAGAATAGAATAGAATGGAATGGAATAGAATGGAATAGAATACAATACAATACAATAAAGTAAAATAGAATAGAATAGAATAAAATAAAATAGAATAGAAATAAAATAAAATAAAAAAGTACAAATCAGGTAACCACAAATGCAACCATTATACATGCACATCAAAGAATATTTAGAAGTTTGGCACAGGAAGAAACTGACGATCAACCTTCTGAATCTAGAGGAATGCTAAGACGCTTCTGAAAAAGAAACACACATGTGACAAACATACATACTCACATATGCAGTGACCGAAATAGTCTAAGGAATATGGTATATGCTTACGCATCTGTCCTCTGTTTCTTTTCATCTCCTATGGCCAGATTTCTGCAATTCTTGACAAAAATGTAGAGCCCGCCAGTTTTGTAGCAGTAGCTGATGTGGAGAAGGATTTCCCCGCTGACCTTCACGTTGCCATAGTCTCCTGTTTCACTGTAAACACTCATCATGCTGTTCAGGCTGGTCTGAAATAAGCAAGATGAAGAGAGGCATCTAGTGTTATGCTAGTGATCTCTTCACAGAGGTTACCTCCCTTCATTCAGTTACAGTTCCCATTGTCTATAACGAGCAGGGAAGTTTAGGGTGAAAGGAAGAAAGCAAAAATCGCTTGTCTTTCTGGTATTGTATAAAATCCAAGCCTGAAAAAGGACAAGAGCTAGGACCATTAGTAAGGAAGTCAGGAAACTTGCTGAGAGGGGAAGCATTATTGTCTTCTCGGGTTAGTGAATACCCTGTGCTCTTTATTCACTGCTTCTAATGAATACAGGGTCATTGAGGCATTTCCCATCATATCTCTTTTCCTCATCCCTGCAGCATTCTCCTTTTTCACTGGTAGACTCAAGGTCCATCTACTTCAAGGTCTAGAATGCATTGACCAGGACAAAGAAAAACTCATTTCCTATTTCTGTGCTAGCGTAAGCCACAAGCTTCTCTCTCTGACATCTACCTAGAGTACCCCATCAGTCTCCGGGAAGCCAGAACTCTAACGGAGCAAGACCCTATGGGGCCTTCCCAGGACAGACCCGCCCCCATATCCTTTGCTATAGCTCCTCTCTGAAGCACCCGGATAAGAGTATCAGATGCACACTTCCTGAGTTGTTTTACAGATGCTAAAACTCCCACCAAACTGGAAGACATTAACTACTTGATGAGCATTAACACGTGGCCCCCAGACCTTCCGGAGCCTAAAGACTGCACACCTTCAACCAGTCAGAGAACTGTGCCCAAGCTGATCACATACCCTGCAACCCCCGTCCCTCACCTGGCCTTTAAAAATGCTTTGCTGAAACCCCTTGGGGAGTTCTGGGGTTTATAGAGCACCAACCACCTGTCCTCCTTATATTGGTGCTCTTACAATCTACACTGTACTTTCCTTCACCACAATCTGGTGTCAGCAGATTGCCTTTACCGTGCCCAGGCGAGCAGACCCAAGTTCGGTTCAGTAACAAAACTGCATCTTTAACAAGGGCATGCCAGGAGAACGTCACATGCCCATAGCTGTCAGGCTCCCCCCTGAGCAGCCGTACAGCCACATGGGTAGTAATAAGACCATGGCTTTGTACGCATCTATAAAATAGCAACTCACAAAACAGAACACTGAAGAAGAAAATAACACAGCAACCAATAAATAAAATTAAAATGTAAAAAGAAACTCTATCCAAATGTACCAGAATGAATGAAGTTTCTGATGACACACTAATAGCAAGAGACATGTTTTAAATTAAATGTAACAAAATTATCCTGTAGTACCAGCAGCACAAACTCTATGTCTTAGCAACACGACTGTCACAAAAGGCCACCTGGAAGGCTTTCAGGAGTGACCCAGGAGTTTCAAAAGCCTGTCTGTGAACCACTGGGAAGGACTATGGTGAGTGCAAAGAGAGTTTAGACTTCCTACTTTTTATACTTTTTTGTTTATACATAAAACAAAAGTCATTACCTTCCTCCAATTGCTCAGAGTAGAGACTGATCAAAAAACAGGAAGTGGGTGATGTGGCTAGTATCTATTCCAAGCTTAAATCAAGGGCAAGGGCAAACCAAGGATTCCATAATTATGTGGAGATTAAAACTTAAAGAAAGCCAGTGAGTGACCTACTTCATCTTTTTTATTCATAAAACAAAACATCAAAATTTTCATGATAGCAAGTGTCTTTGAGCAGTGCTTTGCAAACTTCAATTGCATATAGGTCGGGACTTCCCTGGTGGTCCAGTGGGTAAGACGCCACGCTCCCAATGCAGGGGGCCTGGGTTCGATCCCTAGTCAGGGATCTAGATCCCGCATGCGTGCCGCAACTAAGAGTCCACATGCTGCAGCTAAAGATCCCACTTGCCACAACTAAGACCCGGTGCAGCCAAAATGAATAAATATATATATTTTTAATTGCATACAGGTCACCTAGGGATCTCATTAAAATGATGATTCTGATCTATTCAGTCCCGGGGGGGTCTGAGATTCTGCTTTTCTAACAAACTCCTAGGTCCACAGTTCCCAAACTGTGTGTCTCGGCATCCCAAAGCAGCAGAGCCAACTCACAGGGGCAAAGCAGGATATTTTAAAATTTCAAGGGAAACACAGCGACAACTACCAGACACCATGCAAACTACGAACAGTGGTTCACAGTATTAACATTAAATTCCACCTTATTCTTTTCAATGAAGTCCTACCTACATGAAGCTGAGTTTGGGGCAGTTGCTATGACAAAAAGCAAGTATTGCACAAAAATCAACGGGGAACAGGAAATGAAAATGATGCTACCCAATCAGATTCCAAGATCTGACAAGTCACGTAGTGCCCATCAGGCACGCACATCCCATCAGGGGCTATTTAAGACTGGAATAAAAATATTATTTTTCTTTCAAGTTATGTATATTATTTTTTCAAATGGCTACTAAGTTGTTAGGATCCCAGTACTTATTAAATTTGTTTTTCAAGCTAACTACTTAATAAATGGGCTAGTCAGGTATTACTTTGGGCCTAGGAGTGCTATGAAATTATCACTGAGACACTAGGGGTTCTGTGAGCTGACCGCGTTTTCTAGTCCCTGTCCCAGGTGATACAATACTGCTGGTCCACGGACCATGCATTGAGCTTCAAGCACTTCAAGAATAAGCCTCAACCCCCTCATGTTACATATAAGTAAAGTGTCGCTCACAGAAATTGTTGGCAGTGCCAAGAGACTGTGACATAAAATTCATATTTTATGGCAAGATAAGAAAAATTTAAACATAAAAAATCTTCTTTACCCTTTGGCCTCCTCTCTCCCCACACTGTACATTGTGTATCTGTATTATGCATCGACCAGACCTCCCCCATTGGCAGAAATAACTGCTCAACCATAGAAAGCAACGTTCTCCTAGCATCAATAAGAAACTCAGTAAAAGATAACATTCCTTCTTGCTCTTGTAAGGGGGCATGATGACACTTAGATCTGAATTGTATACACTGTCAATAATACATCATTTAATGTACAGCCCTCTGTCTCAAAAAACTTATGTAACTGTGCCTTGAGTTCACGAGGGTGGAACAGTTCTTGGAGCTTTTGGAGATGCTGTTTCTGGGTTATAATCCCCAACTGGGCTCCAATAAAATTTCCCATTTCTTTCTTAGACCGACTGATTAATTTTTTTGTTGACAACATAAAGCCAAGATTTCGAGATTATTAGTCTGAGGACCTCTCCACCATACCTCACTGCCTCCTTGTATCACTGACTCGTATCTACACCACATTCCTCTGTCGCCACTTCTTCAAAGAGGGTCCTCTGTAAGCATGACATCCATACATAGAAAAGACAGTTTAAGAACCCACAACTGCTGAAGCTTGGGAGAAACTGAAGAAGTTACAGAAATTTTACTACTAACCAAACTTTACGCTCTTAACCAAGCCAATGCTGTGAGTTAAAGAGAGATGTTTACTCTAAAGGTGGCTTGTTCGTGGTAAATCATTTTAGACCATGTATCTTTTCACTGTTCCTCAGATTCTAATGTTTAACAACTGTTCTTTCTTTGGAATACCTGGATTCCGATCATGTTATTTACCTTTTAAAAGAGAACCTCTGGTTAACTGTATACAAGCCAGAAAGAGATAAATGCTGGAAAAATTGCCTACCTAATTAGAGTCCCTGTACCATGAACTTTGTGAAGTGTGGTTGGAAAAAAGGAAAAGCTTGAACACTCACAGTGTCTGAGTCAGCGTCAGGCACACTTAGGTAGGTCCACTTCCTGTCAGAGCCTGCTTGAGAATCCTTTAAGGAAGCCACCCAAAGGTCAAAAGAAAAAAGGGTATTAGAGCAACAGACAGAAATCAGAGAAGCAAAGACAAGACTTGTAGGCATATAGATGGGTATAAGGACACGGGAGCTCCTAAAGCTCTCTCAAAGAAGGGTTCAAACACCAAAGTAAGAAGGGATTTTATTCCGCAGGCAGTGGAAAGCTATGGACTTGATGTGTGAGTAGGAGAGAAACCTACTTGGGTACATGTTTTAGGAAAGTGACTGGCGGTAGAGTAGAGGATAGTTGGGGAGTTGAGAGAATGGTGGCAGGGAAATTTAACAGCTGAGAACTGAGATAATTCATAGGCTTCTGCTGATGAGACCCTGAACTAGGGAGTGATAGGTTTTAAAACACGGGTGAGGGGCTTCCCTGGTGGCGCAGTGGTTGAGAGTCCGCCTGCCGATGCAGGGGACACGGGTTCGTGCCCCGGTCCGGGAAGATCCCACATGCCGCGGAGCGGCTGGGCCCGTGAGCCATGGCCGCTGAGCCTGTGCGTCCGGAGCCTGTGCTCCGCAACGGGAGAGGCCACAGCAGTGAGAGGCCCACGTACCGCAAAAAAAAAAAAAAAAAAAAAAACCCTGGGTGAGGAGAGGTTTTTAAAGTAGGAGAGGGAAGGAATCAGAAGCCTTAGGAAAAGCCACCACAAAATTTGAGTGAAAACTACTCTGTGGACAAAGAGCAAGCAGGAGACTATAATGACTTTTAAATTACTATCACGCGCTTTTGAAGAACATTATTCTCTCCTTTGGAAGCACAGAAAATCACCGGAGGAAGACTCTTCCAGTGCATGCTAGAGAATTGCTTACGGCTGACAGGCCACTTGCTAGACTGTGCGTGTTTGCAGAAAACCGAGAGGACGCTAAGTCATCAATGCCTTCTTCTGTCTCTTCCAAGTAGTCCTAAGGAAGGATGGGAAAAAATTTCAGTGGTTTGGTTTATTTCTTTCCTAGAAAGTCTTTTCACTTAAAAAACCACTTTCTTAAATACTTGAAAAATCAGATACAAATATCTAGAAATCACCCCATTCCTAGGTTTTTCTCTTTTGCCTTCCACTCTGATGGTACCTGAACTGCACCATCAGAGGATTGGGGTCTCCTTCCTAGGGATGCTTGCCTTACGGAAAGGATACGAAATTTGGAATCACACAGACCTCGGCGTTCAATTCCTACCTCCCTGCTCACTAAAATGATTCACTTTGAGCAATGTACTTAAAGTTATTTTTTAATTTAAAAAATTGGGGCACATTTGTGTGTGTGTATATATACCGTCAAAATGGGGAAATGTATCTTGAAAATCTCTCCAATAGAATAAACTATTTTAGATACTAGATTCTTGTCCAAAATCCCAGATTCTACTTTTCTTCTCCCACTGTTTTTTTCCTGGTTATTTAAGTAATACATTTTTATAGCAAAAAGTTTAAGCAATGTAGATAAATTTCAAGTAATATAAAAAACTTATATCTCCACTAACATTAATGATCAAACTTAAAAAATTTTTGATGGTATGGATAGGATACAAACACACACACATACACACACACAAATGGATTATATCATGCATACTTTTTTTTTTTTAAATCATGGACACCTTTCTTTTTTGCTTCTCCTCTCTTCCCTGGCACTCCTCTCACCCCCACATGTGAAACTAATATTTTACACCCTGTTGGAATTACATTCTCTTTTATTTGATGCTCCATATAAGTGAGGTCACACGGTATTCGTCTTTCTGACTTATTTCACTTAGCATAACGCCCTAGAGGTTCATCCATGTTGTTGCGAATGGCAGGATTTTATTCTTTTTTGTAGCTGAATAGTATTCCACTGTATACATATACCACAACTTCTTTACTCATTCATCTATTTACTGATGGACACTTAGGTTGTTTCCATGTTTTGGCTATTGTAAATAATACTGCAATGAACATGGGGGTGCAGATATCTTTACAAGTTAGTGTTTTCATTTTCTTCAGATAAATACTCAGAGGTAGAATTTCTGGAGCATATGGTAGTTCAAAATTTTGCAAATTTTTTTGAGGAACCTCCATACTGATTTCCATAGTGGCTGCACCAATTTACATTCCCACCAACAGTGCACAAGGGTTCCCTTTCCTCCACATCCACACTAACACTTGTTATCGCCAATCTTTCTTTTTTGAATTTTATCTTATTTATATTTTTTATACAGCAGGTTAATAGTTATCTATTTTATACATATTAGTGTATATATGTCAATCCCCATCTCCCAATTCATCCCACCACCACCCCACCCACCTGTTACCTTTTCTAAATTATTCTTTGGCTGTTTCTGTATGTTAGTTGTGAAGACTAATAGGAAGAAATTATTGTATATCCTCACTTCACTCTCAACTCATCCTCACCTCAAAGTGGACAGGTTTGGAACAAGATTGTGCCCTTTCTTCATGATCATTAGACTCTTCCGCACCCAACTTACCAAGTCTTTGTCTGAAGCCCCAGGGACAGACTTGCTTCTTAGGCTTACAGTATCCTCTAAGTCTTCTGTAAATGACCCATTCAAATCTAACTCAGATCGACTCCGGTCTGGAGGAAGGAAAAGGAAAGATGTGAATCATCTTGTTTTGTTAGAAGGGTTCGCTTTTCACTGCGAATGTTTCATCGTTATTCCAATTCTTTCTCGGCATGGGGCATAGACAGTGTCATGAAAGCAACAGAGTCAGTAACTTCGTGCTGTTTATGCTAACATACTTCCATTTTTTTTTCATACTTCCATTTTTTTTCATACTTCCATTTTTTAACAGTATTTTGAAATTTCCTTGGACTGACTTACCAACACTGATGTGTTCATTTCTCCTTTGAGCATAGGAGGGCAAATGCTCTACTATAAAATACTAACGTTTTAAGCTGCTTCTGCTTTGCTCATACACTTTGGAAAACTCTCACAGGATGGGCCCTTAAGCTTACCAAAAAAATAAAACATTAACCATTCTTTATTTAAATATTTAGAGAATCTACTGTGTTTTCATATTTGACATAAAATGCAATGAAATATACAGCAAGTTCCTTTCACACAAAAAGGGAGTGGCTGTAGGGAAACTGAGAGGCAGTTCTATTTCTTTAGGCACCAGAACGTTCTTTCATGAGCAAAATTTCTTGCTTTTAAAAATATAAAGAACAATGCAAAACTCAGTAATGCTGTGGATAGCTTACCAAGACACAGTTTATTTCCATAAAACAGTTCTATGTCAAAGCACTGCTGAGATAGAATAGTGGCTTATAAATGAGAAAGACTGAAGACAGCAAGAGAGCAATTAAGTTTGAAATGATAAATGACACAGAACTGCTTAGCGTAGCACCTGACACAGAGTATGTACTCCAAACACAGGAGCTATTGAGTAGAAGTAGTAGAAATGCACTCTATGAGGTTGGCTACTTTAAAATTTTTCATTTAACGGGTGAACCGATTGTCTAGTCCTGAACAAAATGCAACAATAAGCATAAACATTTAGACAACCCTTCAGAGCTACCTAGCTGGGAGAGACTCTCCAACTCAGCACAGAGAATCCAGCCTTGGGCTTTAGGTAAATATCATCAAGTAAGTGGCAATTTCTTTCTGTTGAGGATTTTGTCATGATTTCCAATCTACACGTGGGACACAAACTTCCTAATTATGACATGTTTCTCTAAAGAGTTTCCTTATTCGTAGGTAATAAAATCGCAACATAAATAATCTCTGCTTCACAGGGTTGTTGTGATACTGAAGTGAAATGATACTTTTGAAGGTGTCATACAAATGAAAAGGGTTATTAATAATCCCTTAACGTTGCTTGCAAAGAACTCTATTTAAACCATGGAATAATGATTAATCTGTCAAGATACAGGGCACTTCTGACGCCCATATCAATGGAACTATCATTGTCTTGAACTCTGGGCATGTGTCTTTATCTTTCGTATCAAATGGGCCAGCTGTATTTCCTGCACTCCTCCACTGACATTTGGTATAGCTCGGACACCTGGCAGTGATGACTGTATACTGTATACTCCCGCCAAATCCAAGACTCATGGATTTTGCATGGAATGCAAGAGGCTTTTCAGCAGTTCTTATGGAGTGGGCCTCCCTCCATGAATGATTATTTTCTAAGGCATGAAACATCCATTTAATGCCACACAAGGGAGTCAACTCCACCCGATTTATTCATGTTTACAACACAGTAGTCATGTGGCAAATACCCACCTGAGGAGAGGGAGGCCGTGGACACTGCTATGGAAGGTGCGCCGGAAGTTTTTCGGTGATGACTCTTCGTGTGATCCTCAGAGGTGCTTTCAGTGGCAGCCAAATCCATGGAATTTTCAAAACCGTGTTCCTTCTCACAAAGTAGAAATGAAAAAAAAAAAACCCAAACCCGTTAGATTGACTGTAACTGACTTCCAAATCCTTCCATATAAATATATACCAGTATAACCGCATCTATGTCTATTACTCTTCAGGAGGAGCAAGCTGATATCTGGAGTCCATATAACTCTAAAACTTACTATCAATAATTACTCTCTAAAATATATACTAAGAGGTTTGCTAACTAGCACAAAAGGTGTTTGAAATAATTATTCATTGACAAAATGAGTGAGTGTTCTAACATATGGTTAGCAGGAAAGTTGGTATTAATACAAGTAGCTCCAAAATTAAACGAACTATGTATAAGAATCTGGCAAGCTTCATAGCCTCAGAGTAGTGCTCAGGGTTAGAACTCTGTTTGGTCCCACATTTGTCCTCACGGTCAACACGTTCTCTCCTCAACCACCCCTTCCTTCCAGCACCCCTCACTTAACAGAAGACCATGCCACCTTTCTCATCTAGTAAGCTGGATGATCAGAACATGGTCGCTTACGTCATTATGAGAATGAAATTTCATGCAAGGCACTTACTAAAGTTCATGAAAGGATAAAGAATGGGGACTTCCCCAGCTTACAGGACTAGGTGATTTATTTTATTTTTTTTGGAACCTGCTTGCTAATACACGCTTGTGCACGTGACAGAATTCAGACACTTACTTTCATTATAAAGGAAAATTCTGTCCCGACTTTGCCTGTGCCCACAGGGGCTTCACAACTGCATCATTCCAAATTTGCTTGAGTTTTGAAAAACTAATTTTGGGCTTCTGAGAACTGGGCTGAGGTTAAGTTTCCATGAAAATGATACCACGGTGTGATAATGATCGAACCTAGGAGAGACTCTTTCGTTCCCCCTTCAAAAGTCCTACAGAAAGGCATTCCCTTCTTGTCGCCCTATCTTTACCCCATACCTTAGACACTGAGGAGATGTTAATGAACTCATTCGGGAAAGATGGAACTCTCACTTCCTTAGCATGCAAATCAATGCAGCTTCAATATAGACTGGTTTTGATCTTTGAGTATCCTCCAACACATACTACCTGTAGCAGGAGGAATCTGGCTCCTAACTTTTCTAATTGCTACAGACCACTAAGGTTTATCAAAAGGCTGTGATGGAGGTCAAAAGGATAGGTCCGTTTTCAACACCTCTTCAAAAAGTTGGTCACACATGGATTTCTCCAAAGAAGCGAAACCAACTTGCAATTACGTTGACAGCAAATTTTCGAACTGGCACCCTGCAGTATCATTAATATTGAGCACTAACGGGCCAATTAATATTGTACAGTGATGAACATGTAACACATACCCTGAAGATTCAGGATGTGAAGCCTAAAATTAATAAGTTACATCACAGCAGAGGACAGGTTAGAGACTTTCATGTTCTAAGAGTTTTCCATTTTAAAAATGTACTTCTCACATACTAAGGCAGACAAGAACACTGAAACAAAGAGATGCTGAGAAATGGGAGAAATTGAGAAGCTGTGACCTCGATCGTCATCTAATTCTACATAGGTCTTCCCTTCATCATGAAAGAGCAAACCTGTTTCATAAAGTACTGTGCTGTATTAAGTCTATTCAACAGAAAATATTTCTCTTTGTGTCTCTTTTTGTCTTAGAAAAGACCACCTAGATCAGCTAGAATGCAAAAGTGAGATCAATATAGACACTGCCTATATATATGTATGTATACACGGTTGCAGGGAATTTCTGTTAGGGAAATCTAGGTGTTGCTTAATAAAGTATTCTTGTATTTGCAGCAACATGGATACAACTAGAGATTATCATACTAAGTGAAGTCAGAAAGATAAATACCATATGATATCACTTATATATGAAATCTAAAATATGACACAAATGAACCTACCTATGAAACAGAAACAGACTTACAGACATAGAGAACAGACTTATAGTTGCCAAGGGGGAGGGGGTTGGGGGAGGGATGGACTAGGAGTTTGGGGTTAGCAGATGTAAGCTCTTACATATAGAATGGATAAACAACAAGGTCCTACTGTACAGCACAGAGAACTATAGCCAGTATCCTACAACAAAGCATAATGGCTATTCGGGGTCTTCTGTGTTTCCATACAAATTGTGAAATTTTTTGCTCTAGTTCTGTGAAAAATGCCAGTGGTAGTTTGATAGGGATTGCACTGAATCTGTAGATTGCTTTGGGTAGTGTAGTCATTTTCACAATGTTGATTCTTCCAATCCAAGAACATGGTATATCCGTTTTTCTTTCTCAAGACAGCCAAAGCAATCTTGAGAAAGAAAAACGGAGCTGGAGGAATCAGACTCCATGACTTCAGACTATACTACAAAGCTACAGTCATCAAGACAGTATGGTACTGGCACAAAAACAGAAATATAGATCAATGGAACAGGAAAGAAAGCCCAGAGATAAACCCACGCACATATGGTCACCTTATTTTTGATAAAGGAGGCAAGAATATACAATGGAGAAAAGACAGCCTCTTCAATAAGTGGTGCTGGGAAAACTGGACAGCTACATGTAAAAGAATGAAATTAGAACACTTCCTAACACCATACACAAAAATAAACTCAAAATGGATTAAAGACCTAAATGTAAGGCCAGACACTATCAAACTCTTAGAGGAAAACATAGGCACAACACTCTATGACATAAATCACAGCAAGATGCTTTTTGACCCACCTCCTAGAGAAATGGAAATAAAAATAAACAAATGGGACCTAATGAAACTTAAAAGCTTTTGCACAGCAAAGGAAACCATAAACAAGACCAAAAGACAACCCTCAGAATGGGAGAAAATATTTGCAAATGAAGCAATTGACAAAGGATTAATCTCCAAAATTTACAAGCAGCTCACGCAGCTCAGTATCAAAAAACAAACAACGCAATCCAAAAATGGGCAGAAGACCTAAATAGACATTTCTCCAAAGAAGATATACAGATTGCCAACAAACACATGAAAGAATGCTCAACATCACTAATCCTTAGAGAAATGCAAATCAAAACTACAACGAGGTATCACTGCACACCAGTCAGAATGGCCATCATCAAAAAATCTAGAAACAATAAATGCTGGAGAGGGTGTGGAGAAAAGGGAACCCTCTCGCACTGTTGGTGGGAATGTAAATTGATACAGCCGTTATGGAGAACAGTATGGAGGTTCCTTAAAAAACTAAAAATAGAACTACCGTATGACCCAGCAATCCCACTACTGGGCATATACCCTGAGAAAACCGTAATTCAACAAGAGACATGTACCACAATGTTCACTGCAGCTCTATTTACAACAGCCAGGACATGGAAGCAACCTAAGTGTCCATCGACAGATGAATGGGTAAAGAAGACGTGGCACATATATACAATGGGATATTACTCAGCCATAAAAAGAAACGAAATTGAGTTATTTGTAGTGAGGTGGATGGACCTAGAGTTTGTCATATAGAGCGAAGTAAGTCTGAAAGAGAAAAACAAATACCGTATGCTAACACATATATATGGAATCTAAAAAAAAAAAGATTCTGAAGAACGTAGGGGCAGGACAGGAATAAAGACGCAAATGTAGAGAATGGACTTGAGGACACGGGGACGGGGAAGGGTAAGCTGGGATAAAGTGAGAGAGTGGCACGGGCGTATATACACTACCAAGTGTAAAATAGATGGCTAGTGGGAAGCAGCTACATGGCACAGGGATATCAGCTCGGTGCTTTGTGACCACCTAGAGGGGTGGGATAGGGAGGGTGGGAGGGAGACGCACGAGGGAGGAGATATGGGGATGTATGTATATGTATAGCTGATTCACTTTGTTATACACTAGAAACTAACACACATTGTAAAGCAATTATACTCCAATAAAGATGTTAAAAAAAAACGTATAATGGGAAAGAATAAAAAAAAGTATATATGTATAACTAAATCACTGTGCTGTCCAGCAGAAATTAACACAACGTTGTAAATCAACCATACTTCAATAAAATAAAAAAATAAAGAAATATTCATGTAAAGGCTGTTAGTTTTGAGGGTACTAGCACATGACAAGGGTGATTCCCTCCCACCCCCATCCCGCCAATGACGGTACTTAGGAAGGTAAGCCTTGTTTTGAGAACGAACTTGACTAACTTACTAGTTACTGGACTGATAGTCTGCTGCTACCCATGGGTACAGCTGTACCAGCTGTTCAATTTTTTTAAATACTTCTGTATCAGTTGGTAAACAGAGCTACTCCCAGTCCATCTCCCCTTCCCTGTGCTCCCCTCCTCCACAACCGTAGTTCTCCCCGCAATCCAGGATACTGCACGGCATGGAAGGGCCCCCAGGATGCTGCCCAACCTTGCGCCAGGGTCTGTTCTGATGGCTCAGTGCCCATGCCATACCAGTTGCTAAATGTTTTGAATACCATTCCTTGTTAGGTTGCCAAAGCAGTGAGTGTAATCACCAACTGTGCGCGCCCTTTTCTGGACGTACTGCTTGCTAAGCTTAGTATAAATATTGATAAAAGTTTAAATATGCCTTTTATCTTATCAGCAAATTTAGACTATAAGTATTTAAAGACACTTATTCATTATTATTCAATCTGTCTGAATGCCTTTTGGCTCTTCCTTAAAAATATCTATATTTGGATGCTCACAACCTCCATGTCTATCTCCCTGTTCCAAAGCTCAGTTTCTTGCCTGCAGTAATGCGATGGCCTCCTTCTTAACTGGCCTTCTGGCTTCCACTCTTATTTCCCTACAGCTGCTTCTCAGAAAAGCCCCCAGTTCCTGTATAAACAGAAGCCAGATGATCTCACTGGTCTGCTGAAAACCCTTCAACTGCCCCCGTCTTATCCAGAGTAAATGCCAAAGTGCATACGGTGGTCTCCAAGACCCTACCTGGCCCTACTACCCCTCTGAACTCATTTCCTAGTACTCCTCCCTTCATTCACTCACAACAGCCACGCTGGCCTCCTTGTTTGTCCTTGAACACACCAGGTATGCTCTCACCTCAGGATCTTTGCACTGGCTGCTCCTCCAGGGGCATTAGAGATCTTTTCCACGCTGATGAAGTAAGGGCACTGACTATGCAAGATGGAGGTCAGCCATAAAGTGACTGGAACAACCTTCCTGTAATGTACTTGCTGAATATCAGTGCTGTCCCAGCATGGATGAAAACCTTGCCCCAGACTCCTGCATGGCTAATTCTTCCACTTCCTTCAAGTCTTTGCTTGACCAGGGCTTGGCATATAGTAGGCCCTCATTAAATACTGGCTGAATCAAAGGATTGTAGTTTGTATATAAAGATTTCTTAAATATAGATGTCAGCTATATATATGGAGTTTCCTGCTTAATCAAAAAATCTAGATGTTCATTCATTCAAAAGGACAGCTTACACACACACACACACACACACGCACACACACGCACACACACTATGCGATTTAAGTCTCCATTATGTGTTTATTTTAATGGATGTATAGAAAAGAAAACGATAAAAATATTTGAAGAGTCTAGGTTTCCTAATTTTAACTGGTTTGGAAAATTTTTAGAACAGTCAAGATCTTGACAAGCAACGTGGAAGATCAAAATCAGAGACTGCTGAACATTATTTATATTTTATTGAAACCGCATAGCCGTCGATACCCCCATCAAACAAATTCCACCTTTGAACCTGCTCTTTCCCTTTCCTTCTCACCTGAGGCCTCCTGCCAGGAGCTAAGGATGCAGGAGGTTCAGTCCTGATAAAGAAGCATCTGTGTTAAACAAGATAAACAACATGGTCTCAGGTACAGAGAGCTGAAGCCCAGCCATGCCATGGTGGTGAGGCTTAGTCCCAGAAGGGGGAGTGTTCCTTCACATCCGTGTACTTACTCGACTGCTGACTGAGGTCACGCTGCGTGTGCTTGGCGCCGGTGACCTCTGAGTGACTGGGGTCACACCACTGCTCCGGATGCTCTTTGGAGTTCCAGGACCAGCTTCCTGCTCGTTGGAACCTGATGAGCCAGTGCTTCCCCTAAGTGCGAAAGAATATTCTGACTTTAAAATGGAAGCAGAGCAGCGACGAAAGACACAGTCAGGGAGAAGCTTCCAAGAAAACAATGGCAACACGCGAACACCTTCAGGGGCTCATGTGGTTCAACGTCATTTGTCTGACTCCAGGGTCTTCGTAATTGAACTTACCTCTCCACCCTTTTTTCTTCCCACTGCTCACCAGCACACTCCCAGCCAGCCCAGGTTCCCTACAATTTTTTCAGCTTACCATGCTCGTGCTCATGCTTCCACTTCTAAGGCTTTTGCTCACGTTCTCCCCACCTGAAACGCCCTATTTGCCATTCTCTGTTTATCCAAATCTTCCCCATCCTTCAAGGGCCAAATGAAGTCCAGCCTCCCCAGTCATGCCTTCCCTGTCTATCACAGGCCTTGTCAACCTCTGCTCTACTCAATTTCTGGTAATTTACAGTCTTTGCCAAACTATGTAGAAGTTGCCTACACAATGTCTTGTTTGGTCTTTAACAGATACGTGGGCATTGGCGCCTCTTTCAACTGTGACCTCCTTGGGGACAGAGTTGATGATATATTTATCATGATATCTCTAGCAGCTTCACAATATCTTGGTGCACAGGAAGCACTCGGTACCTATGTAATCAAAGATTGGCAATTATATTTTCTCAGTGTTGTTTTTAGTGACTGACTCATGGCGCACACTTAATGAATGTAGGATAAAAATAATGACATTTTGTAAATGGGTTTGATTCACTTTCATGTTTGCTAAACCTGATTCAATGCCATTCAATAATGATTAATGAAAAAACAGTTCCTGCCTGGAGGTGATCACAATTTTCTTATTAAATGGAGCTTCGTAAGTAAATAAGTTTTGACAAATTAGTTTAAGAGAAGTGTTTCTTCTTCTTTTATTCTTTGTTCTCAGTGAGTACAAAATATGCTAAATGGGAAGATATAACCCCTTATGAATTTCACTCTTTCAGTTACTATTTTAATAAGTTATAAGTGCACCTATAATAATAAACATCTTCTTGTTAAAGCACAATAGTGATTAGCGCTCACAGTTGAGCCCATAAGAGGAGAGACTTATAGGAATAAAGGAAGGGGACTTTTTAAAAAGAATGATGGCGCACGGGTCATTACTAGAAGATAAATCTGGCAGAAGAAAGAATCAGCAATGACCAGCGGAGTTGTCAACCACAGCTTGTAAGTGTTTTCAAGGCTCTGCACCAGAGAAACCACCAAAACCAAATATATCCTAATTGATACGAGCAGCCACCAACGCTCTCGATAATTATGCAAATAGCAGCTGCATTTACTGAGTATTTTCTAGGTGGTTGACACTCCCCATTCTGCAACATCCGTGTTAAAAAAAAAAAAAGGGATTAACATCCCTATTTTGAAGATAAAGAAACTGAGTCTTGGAGAGGTTAAGCAATTACTCCATACATGCATGCGTGTGTGTGCATACACGACAGAGTTAGTATATGACAAAGTCAGGATAAAAACAGAATTGTCTGCTTATCCAAAGCCTACACTCATGCTCATGCTAGTTTCTCACACTGCTTATTCATCATTTCACCGAGATCAAACTGTCACAACCAGGCAGGTTCTACATGGACGGAATGTAGAAGAAGGATGCTATCAAGAAGAAGATAACGAAAGGATCAGAGACCTGAGAGTTTGTTTCTTACAATCTGATTAAGAGAGCTAGGAAAGTTTTCTGGGTAGTAGTCCTTCGATACTACACAGAAACAGAGCCTGCTGCTTCTTTCTAGAAGCAGTACTTTGAATAAATTACAGTACTGTGGACTCTGCTCAGGAGGGGTCTATGACTGTGTCTTTTGAGTCTAACAACAAGAAAATAAAATTTTGTGACTAAGTACATTGATACAATTTGAAATTCTCAGTTCCTTGGTGATTACCTGAGTCCTCCTATCTCGGGTGCTACAGTTCTACATTTGACAACAGTTAAATATATTCATACCTTTCCCAAGTGATGCTACTCATTCTCAGAAGTCCAACTTAGAAGGGTCTTAGAGACCTACCCAGTGATCCTGCCCTGTGTTCATAGGTTCTCTACTCTTATAACAATACTACCACAAAAATCTCTCTCCCTCCTGTTTTAGGTAAAATCTCCTTAAAAAATTAAGGCTAGGACTGAATCTTGCAGAAAGGAGCCCAGACGTTATGATCCAAGGGGATTTATGTGGGTATTTCTGCTTGTGTCTGTGCTGAAGGTCCTCTCAGACCCAGGTAGTTTTGGAAACGTCCCCATCACGGATTAGCCTTGCTAGGACCCAAAGTCCTACTTATGTGGAAGCTCTGGCGGAAGTTGATTAATTGTGGTGATGACATTCAAGAGGCTATCCTGTAATAAGGAAAAGAGTCTTGGGATCATAAGCCAGCTACTGGAAACTACTGTTGCCAGAAGCATTATCTCAAAAATGGCATATACTTTCACATTTATCCCTGACATTCACTGTGAGCTTCTTAAAAATATTTTCCTCTCAGTTGAATGTTTCAGTTGATTAAACTAGAAAAGACTTAGTCTAATGAGGCGGAATATCATAAATATTTGGGTGCCAACTCTTTTAGACATCATGTAAAATCTGACATAAAATACATGAATCTTCACCTCTTAAATAGAAAGAGGATAAAAGCTTCCTCAAGCCTAAATTAGAGAAATTTAAAGTTCAATTAAGAAAGAGCTATTTCTGATCCCGATATCTTGTTACTGATATTTAAATTAGAAGTATTAGAAATCAGTGCTACCAAACCTTGAAGCTGAACTCGGCTTAGGGGGAAACCGACAAGAAAAAGATACATTTATCTCGTTCTAATAGGGCCCGAAGTATGGGGAATATGACACTGTCTGGGGAGCTTGGAAATTCTGAGTTACTTGAAAAACACATTCCCTAGGGTAAAAAAGAGTGTCATTTACTTTAGCTTATGAGATGCTTTTTAAAAGCCTTCTGTTTTGTTATCTCTAATTTTATGCTGGCCCAAAACCTTGAAAATGGCTTCCTAGATATATCCATTTCTAGATAAAGAATCCAAGGATAGGGGACAGAGACTCTAATTTAACGAGTCGCCTTTCTGGTTTACAGAGAAGTCTCCCAGGAGTTGGAGCCCGGAAAGAATTTCCCAGGATTCAACCTTCCCAGAGCAGGCTGACAAGGTTGAGCCTGTGCCTACCTGGGTAAATGAATGCTCCCCTAACGACCAGCCGAAGGCAGCATTAACCTGAGAGATACGACACTCGCTGGGACAATGAGGCTAGGGCGTAACATGACAGAGAGGTGGCATGACATTCGTTCTGCAGTTTACGCGCTGTCCTAACTTCTTTTGGTTATTTCGGATCTGAAATAAGTATGGAAGGGACAGGCAAGGGAGGTTGTACTTAGAAAGTGACGCGAGCCTGTTAAATGGGAAAGAGGTGTTAAAAAGGAGAAACAAAAGGGAAAAAAGCTGTACGTGGCTCGACCTTCCAGTTTTTGGTGATCCCCAAATGCAATGTCTTTGTCAACACCGTCTTATGTGAGCTGGGTGGCCCTCACCCTTGGTTGCACATCGCAAACATCCGGGGAGGTTTGAAACATCCCGATGCCCAGGCCACACCCAAGACTAACCACATCAGAGCCTCTGGGCACGGGATCTAGGCATCCGTGTGTTTTACCGCGGCTCCCGCGTCCCCTACCACCAGCCAAAGCTGACAAACACTGGCCTAAACTGTGGATGACTTTAAATTCATTGATCTCAGGCGTCTCTCCAACCGCCTTGTCGTTTCCTCGCACAGCACGACTTTCTTCGCATCAAGAGAGCGGAGCCGTCCTCACAGCTTAGATTGTGAGGAACGGAAGGACGCTTTCTGTGTCAGTGAGCGGATGTATGGCATCAGGGGTCAGCAAGCTATGGCCCCTGTATCGAACTGGCCCACCACCTGTTCTTGTAGAGCCCACGAGCTAAGAGTGGTTTTACATTTTCAAGTGGTTGGGGAAAAAAAAAAACCCCAAAACTCAAAGAGTATTTTGTGATGTGAAAATTATGTGAAGCTCACGTTTCAGTGCCCATAAATAAACTTTTATTGCAATGCAGGCATGCACAGTCACTTGTTTTGTGTTCAGCTGCTTTCACGCGCCTGCCAACTACAAATTGGCGCTTGCCATCTGCCTCTACAAGGATGACGTCACTAACCACTGCAGGCACTGATCTCCAACACCCCCTGAAAGGAATTCAAGGTGGAGATCAGGAATGAGGCCCTCTGTGCTCTGGGAAAAACTGGCAGAACAGCTCTTCAGAGAGTTAGATATTTTCAGGAGAAGATTTGATGAGCCCAATTCTTGCATCTCTTTGTATCTAGGAAAGCACTAGAATCCTTCATGGTGACGTCTGCTCCTCGTGACTAGCAGCCAGCCTCTGCCAACATGTGCGCTTCACTGCACGTCCCCCTTCCCTAAAGTCACACAGTACCCTGACCTTCCGCCTGCCTCTCTGCAGCACTTCCTCAGAGCTCTCTGAAATGCCGTCTCCAAGACGACAGACCTCATTTTGCCCCCAGTAAAACTTAACTCACAACTCTCAGGTTGTGCACTTTTTTTCAGTCGACGCTACAACAGCACAGTGAGTAGTTGAGACAGAGACCATCTGGCTCACAAAGCCAAAAAATATTAACTATCTGTACCTTTACAGAAAAGTTTGTCGGCCCCTGTGTGTGTGTGTGCCTGACTACACAGGCACACACACACACAGGTGTGTGTGTCTCCATTTAAAAACCAAACTCTTTGGAGAGGTCAACACACCCCAAAGGAATGAATTTCTGGTACTGGGTGGGGGTGTGTGTGTGTGTGTGTGTGTGTGTGTGTGTGTGTGTGTGTTATACTTAGGCACAAATGAACCATCCTAAGAGCTCTTGAACTCTGAATTAGAGAAGCAGATAAAAATGGAAGAAGTGGAAATTCATTAAGCAGTTTCTCTAGCTGCAGTTTCCTCTGAAGCCACTAGCTTTCTGTGGCTGAATTACACGTATTTTCCTTCCTTTTCCTTTTTGGAGAAAGGACAAATATAATACAATGTGGTAGGTGCTCAGTGAAATCCTGTTCGATGAATCTTAGTGTTAAGTATATAAAGAGGCTTTACCATTTGATTTACTAAAACAAAAGCTGATTTGTTTGATGGTTTTTAAATGTTTACGGTTTCCTCAATGAATCTGTTTCCTTTAAAAAGACTCTCTAAAATGGAGCAGACAGTCATTATGAGGGAAGGACTCTGGGTATGAGGGAAAAGAAAATTAAGAACAGGTAGAACTCGCAGTCTGATAATATTTTGGTCGTTTACAATCACAACAAAATTCTGTTCCCATGTCTAGTTTCTAAAGAATGGCTGGGGCTTCCCTGGTGGCGCAGTGGTTGAGAGTCCGCCTGCTGATGCAGGGGACACGGGTTCGTGCCCCGGTCCGGGAAGATCCCACATGCCGCGGAGCAGCTGGGCCCGTGAGCCATGGCCTCTGAGCCTGCACGTCCGGAGCACAGGCTCCGCAACGGGAGAGGCCACAACAGTGAGAGGCCCGCGTACCGCAAAAAAACAAACAAACAAAAAAAGAATGGCTGGAAGCCAGTTGGAGGGGAGGCCAGCAGCCATGCAAAACTTTGGGTGGACGAGAAGTCAGAGCAAGAAAACCAAGTGCCCTCCCCCGCTAGACAGCAAGGAAAGCAAGTGTTTAGCTGAACTTAGCTTTCAGCAACTAAATGGAACAAGCACTTACTCTGTACTTAGTAGTTCGGATTTGCTAAACTCTTGTTCTACCTGTAATGCTATGTTGTTTATAAGAAAAAAGTTACCAAGGAATCCAAAGCCATCCATATCCTGGTCCAATGAAGCTCTCCATCTCATCTCTTGTAAACCACATTTCAATTTTACACTCTAAAAACCCTGAACTGTTTGTTTTCTAGCACATGCAAAATTGCTTTATGCCTCTTTTCCTTTGCACTTTCTAGTTCCTCTATCTAGAATGTTCTTCTTACCTCTCTTCACCTGGCCAAGTCCTCCTCACGCCTTCAAACTGCTTAGGGGCCATCTGCGTGAAGCTTCCCTGAATCCTCTGGAAGGTTAAATGCCTATCTCTGGTTTTCCCATAGCACACAGGTATCTTTTTAGCATGATACCATACTGTCTTGAAGTTATTTGTTTAGTCATCCCAACCTTCCCTGCCAAATTGGAAGTTCACGAAAGGGTGGAAAAGTAGCATTAACTAAGATCGTCCACATTTACCACCTGGCATATAGTACTAGGCTAATAATGTTGGCAGAGCTTTGTGTTGAATTCATTTGTATAAATAAAATGCATAGGTGGGAAACAACTGGAGAAATGACAAGATAACAAGGAGGCGGCTTCCGGCTTACAATCATCTGGCCACAAGGATGAGCAAGTCAAAAACCCAGTTTAGTTCAACCTAAGTATAGTGTCAAGGGTCTGGCTGAACTCCCGATCTCCATACTGCCTCACATTATTGACGTTATAATAAGGAACGTCTCGGGCTTCCCTGGTGGCGCAGTGGTTGAGAGTCCACCTGCCGATGCAGGAGACACGGGTTCGTGTCCCGGTCCGGGAAGATCCCACATGCTACGGAGCGGCTGGGCCCGTGAGCCATGGCCGCTGAGCCTGCGCGTCCGGAGCCTGTGCTCCGCAACGGGAGAGGCCACAGCAGTGAGAGGCCCGTGTACCGAAAAACAAACAAACAAAAAAAAAACGCAGAACAAGGTCATCATTAATAATTAGAAGTTTCCTATCAGTCCTCTTTCTTCTTTAAATCATATTTCCAGTCCACTTCCCCAAAGAGCTGTATCCTAATGTAATACACATTTATGCTATAAAGTCTTTTATTAATCATTCTGTCATACTTCTATATGACAAATACACCCATATGGTTTTAAATTCAATTTTTAAAACAATTTTCTGTGACTATAAGGTTGTCAGTATTTTTAAAAATCCTTTAGATTGAGTTATAGCTACAATCATTAATAATAAAGATACTTAGTAATAACCAAATTGCTTAAATATATGTAACTTTTGGTAAATAATTATTAAACATACCCAGTAGATTTTTGGAAATGAATCTATGAATGAGATGGCTGAGTAAGTGTATGATGGTACCTTGATTAAAGGAGGATTTCAGTCATTAATATTTTGAATTCTGTTTCGATTTGGCATAAATGTGTCTTAGAGGAAAACAGAGGCAAAACACTCTATGACATAAATCACAGCAAGATCCTTTTTGACCCACCTCCTACAGAAATGGAAAGAGAAACAAAAATAAACAAATGGGACCTAATGAAACTTCAAAGCTTTTGCACAGCAAAGGAAACGATAAACAAGACCAAAAGACAACACTCAGAATGGGAGAAAATATTTGCAAATGAAGCAACTGACAAAGGATTAATCTCCAAAATTTACAAGCAGCTCATGCAGCTCAATAACAAAAAAACAAACAACCCAATCCAAAAATGGGCAGAAGACCTAAACAGACATTTCTCCAAAGAAGATATACAGATTGCCAACAAACACATGAAAGAATGCTCAACATCATTAATCATTAGAGAAATGCAAATCAAAACTACAATGAGATATCATCTCACACTGGTCAAAATGGCCATCATCAAAAAATCTAGAAACAATAAATGCTGGAGAGGGTGTGGAGAAAAGGGAACACTCTTGCACTGCTGGTGGGAATGTGAGTTGGTACAGCCACTATGGAGAACAGTATGGAGGTTCCTTAAAAAACTACAAATAGAACTACCATACGACCCAGCAATCCCACTACTGAGCATATACCCTGAGAAAACCATAATTCAAAAAGAGTCATGTACCACAATGTTCACTGCAGCTCTATTTACAATAGCCCGGAGATGGAAACAACCTAAGTGTCCATCATCGGATGAATGGATAAAGAAGATGTGGCACATATATACAATGGAATATTACTCATCCATAAAAAGAAATGAAATTGAGTTATTTGTAGTGAGGTGGATGGATCTAGAGTCTGTCATACACAGTGAAGTAAGTCAGAAAGAGAAATACAAATACCGTATGCTAACACATATATATGGAATCTAAGAAAAAAAAATGTTATGAAGGACCTAGGGGTAAGACAGGAATAAAGACACAAACCTACTAGAAAATGGACTTGAGGATATGGGGAGGGGAACAGTAAGCTGTGACAAAGTGAGAGAGTGGCATGGACACATATACACTACCAAACGTAAAATAGATAGCTAGTGGGAAGCAGCCGCATAGCACAGGGATATCAGCTTGGTGCTTTGTGACCACCTAGAGGGGTGGGACAGGGAGGGTGGGAGGGAGACACAAGAGAGAGAAGATATGGGGATGTGTGTATACGTATAGCTAATTCACTTTGTTATAAAGCAGAAAGTAACACACCATTGTAAAGCAATTATACTCCAGTGAAGATGTAAAAAAAAAAAAAAAGAACAAGTGGAGAAAACTGGAATGTGCTTGGGCAGGGGGTGCTGGGGGGGATATGAGAAATTGGTTGGTTATCAGAAGGTACAGGTTCCCAGGCTTAAATGCTTGCCATATCCCCCAATGTCACGATAGAAATGCTGCTGAGAAGCACAGCAGCATCCTTTATCCATTTGTTACTGAACAGAATAAATCTTCACTTCCAAGTTCCACTTTTCCTTTCTGTCTTTTAGGGGACACTACTGATGTCGCACCCAGATCCCCTCAGATCCATTGTACCAGGCTCCACACACGCATCCCTAGCTTCTGGGTGCTTTTCTGCTAATGGCTTGCACCTATGACCTTCAGAGATTTGCCTTTAGCACTGGAGGCCAAGACATGCCTTAAGGTGCGCCTCGCCTGACCCTCAGTTAAATCTGAATTTCAGATAAACAATCAAGAAGTTTTTAGTATAAAAATATACTACTATTTACGTAGTATATGAAAATAAGATTTCATGAAACATGCTTTTTAAAAAGTTCTTTATCTGGAACTAAAACTTACCTGGGCATCCTGTGTCATTATTTGCTAAATATGGAAACCCTGTCTAAGGGAACCTACAGACAATGACTGATTGGGACAGAAGTGCAATGGTTCAGTTGCTCAAAATGGAAAAACCTTTATGTTCCAGAATCCCTTGCAGGATCAGGCTGTGTTCTCAAACTCAGACCTCACCTGAGATAGCACATTGCTTATCTTCCTCCGTTTCTTTATTCTGTCTTTCTTATTCCCTTACTCGTTCCTCCTGGAATCATTTCAATTAACAAATTCCTCACTTAGGAATCCTTGCCTGAGGGTTCGTTTCTAGGAGAGTAAGATTTAAGATAGATATCTCACAAATCACACCATATCGACAAGTCATCACAGCGTGAAAGGAATTAGGAATCACTACCCTGAAGAGCATTCTGTTTATTAATTATAGTTCACATTTACATTCTTTTTAAAAAATCTCATCTGCCTCATGTGTCAAGTCCCTAGCAACCAGTGAAGAGCCATTTGCCATGTTCCTCTGAGAGGCTGCTGAGGCTTGACTAAGCCATTCACACATTTCCCTGCTTTGAAACTACTGAAAAGAAATAAACTCTAACCAGGCATCTACTGAAACATCATTTCTACTCTGATATGTTATGAGTTTTAAAAAAGGATGCCCAAGCCCAACTGCTTCAGGAAAAGAGCAACAAACTATGAAGAAACATGCACTGAGGAAGAGAAAGGGGAATTAATTGCTAAGCTAGGTCAGGTAATAGACCAAAGAGACCAGAATCTTGCGGTTCTCTTTTGGGGAACGTACTGTTCCATATTAAAAAGGATTTATAGGGAGGCTGCAATTCTGCTTGCAGAACCTAAGGAGAAAAGAGTCTGCCAGCTTTACCACTTGGCTTTGCAGAATTATTGCAGCTCCAAGCAAACAAAAAGAAGCTAACATCTTTACGTGACGGGAGTGAAGAAAAGATGGGCCACCTCCTGCCCCAACTTTTCTAAGGAATAATTTGGGGACAAGGTAATTCATCTTGCTATGGCAGTCCATTAATGAGTCATCACTGTGATAAATACATGTTCTAGGAAAAGGACATGTTGTTCTACTGATCTCCCAAACATCCTCACTCTCTTCCTTCACGCGAAAACGTTGTTCTTGGCATGCTTCAGCCGAAGCACCCTGACTGCTATATTCTATCTATAAACCATCTCGGGTATTTACAATTTAAAATATAAAATCTACTTAGGGACGACCTTCCAGTTTACAGCAAGAAAACCCCTGGGTCAATGCACCAGTCCTTGGTGAAACAAGTCCATATGGCTCTATAGCTTTAACTGCATGGGTCCGTTTATACACGGACTTTCCTCCCACAGTAAATACTGTAGTACTACACGATACACAGTTGGGTGAAGCCTTGGATACAGAGGAACCGTGGATAGAGAGGGCTGACTGTCAAGTTATACTCGGATTTTTGACTGGGCAAAGTGTGTGTGTTGGGGGGTGGTCGGCCCCCTAACCCCTGTGTTATTCCAGAGTCAACTGTATTTATACCCAGCAGTAGTTAAGACACAAGGAATAAACCTAGGCAGGTAGATTCTGAAAGAACGGCGTAAGCAATGTGATACTGGAGAGCATGCCCCTTACTCTTGTTGAGTAACTGTAAGACAAATTAATTTAAAATGCAATAATTTAATGTTTGTTGGGCCAGGAGACTTTAAGTGTTTTTAACGGGGGACTCCATCTTTCCTCGTTATGTATATATATTTTCCCTTTTAAATGCCAGCCTGAAATATGAACCAAGAGGGCTCCTCCACTGAGTCCCCACGAGGCTGAACAAAAATAGCAACACTGGGCTTCCCTGGTGGCGCAGTGGTTGAGAGTCCGCCTGCCGATGCAGGGGACACGGGTCCGTGCCCCGGTCCAGGAAGATCCCACATGCCGCGGAGCGGCTGGGCCTGTGAGCCATGGCCGCTGAGCCTGCGCGTCCGGAGCCTGTGCTCCGCAATGGGAGAGGCCACAACAGTGAGAGGCCCGCGTACCGCAAAAAAAAAAAAAAAAAAAAAAAAAAAAAAAGCAACACTAAGCGAGATGCTTATCATCTCTAAATAATCTTGATGACTGACTGAGAGTCAGGAATTCAGCAATCAAAACCCAAAATGAGCTTTTTTCTTTATATAAAGTTTTCGTGGGACACGACAGGGGGCTACCCCAAGGGAAGTCAAAGGAAATGACTTCAAGGACAAACGCAACCAGGGTTTAAAGTATTTTTTTTATCATAAAGGAAATAAATCTACATTCTTAAAAATTTGGAAAAGAGTGAATACAGTGATAATCTTTTGATAGTGGATGAGAAGTGATTTATTTTATGCTTATTTTTTTCTGTGCAGTTTTACATAAAGTGACACTGGTTTAGAGGAATACTACAGGGCAGGGGTCCGGTAGCGGTCCGCAGCCTGTTAGGAACCGGGCCACACAGCAGGGGGTGAGCAGCCGGCAAGCGATTGAAGCTTCATCTGCCGTTCCCCATCGCTTGCGTTACTGTCGGAACCCCCGGGGAAAAATTGTCTTCCACAAAACCGGCCCCTGGTGCCAAAAAGGCTGGGGACCGCTGCTATAGGGAAAAAGGTATCAGTATAAGAGTACCTGTGCTCTTAATGAAACATGAGGGTAGCTCTTTTTTCTCATCATTGCCTTTGATAATACACCGGTTGTGAAAATAAGCCTTGACTTATGCCCCAACAGGATAAAGAACATCAAGCCTGATATGAAATGACTATGCTCTTGGCTACCCTTTCTCTCTTTCCTTTTCTTGACAAGGTGAGAGCTCTATGCATAGGAGATTTGAGGAGCTGGCCCACTGACAACAAGTTAGAGGTGGTGGAACTAGAAAGAAGTGGAATTTATGGAAATTCTCTGAGGCAATTCAAATGAAATTATTTTTAATTTTTTAAAAGCTGCAGGGGACTTCCCTGGTGGCACAGTGGTTAAGAATACACCTGCCAATGCAGAGGACAGGGGTTCGAGCCCTGGTCTGGGAAGATCCCACATGCTGCAGAGCAACTAAGCCCGTGTGCCACAACTAATGAGCCTGCGCTCTACAGCCCGCGAGCCACAACTACTGAAGCCCGCGTGCCTAGAGCCTGTGCTCCATAACAAGAGAAGCCACTGCAATGAGAAGCCCACGCACCGCAACGAAGGGTAGCCCCTGCTTGCCACAACTAGAGAAAGCCCGTGTGCAGCATCGATGACCCAACACAGCCATTAATTAATTAATTAATTAATTAATTTTTTAAAAAAAGCTGCAAGGAATGTATGACACTTAGAGGTTTCTTTTTCAGAAGCTTAAACAGAAAAATATCAAGAAATCAATGAAAATAATTTATTTTCCTGGATCTCTCTATCTGAACTGCAGCCCTGAGTCCCAAAACATCAAGTCTCAGCCGTGCAGGTAACACAGATGATTTCAATAGCTGTAATTCCAGAAGTGTAAGTGCTTTCCATTTCAACTAAAATATATCCTCCTGGCTTTTCACATTATGCGTTAGATCTCCGAGAGGGAATACTTTACAGGTGTCCAGAAGCACTGTTTGGATGGAAATTCATCAACCTTATCCTCAGGCTATCCCATTGGCCAATCTGTATGTGTCTTACCTGTCTGAACCGGGGGCTGACTTTAAACTCCGAAAATTTTGGCTGTCTAAGTCCAAGCTGTAGCTCCGCCCACTTTCAGTTTTTGAAGTTACAATTTCTCCTCTGGTTGCTGATCTGAACTTGCTAAGAAGAAATCTGAAATTATACATATATGTATATATATATATATTTAAAAGCAAGACAAGAAAGCATTTAAACATATCATTTCAAAAATACCATTTCTTGTACTTTCAACAGTAAATAATTCTTCTTTCAAGCAGACTTGGGGCTGAGAAATTCTGGACAGTCCCCAGGGCTTCTGCAGTAGAGTGTCAAAGGTTCTGGTAGGCTCCCAAGGCTGTATCAGTTGCTGGTAAGCCAGGCCTCTGTCCCTCCTAAGAAGACGACCATTGACTTTGGGGACTCGCCACTGTCACCTGAGAATGGAGAAGCAACGCCTGGGCAGAGCCTGTTTATAGGATACTGAGAAAAGGGAGCTTGAACTCACCTTGCTCAGAGAGGAGAGCTAGGGTGATCCTCTGAGACCAACTGAGGTAGCAACTTATTAGACCGCAGCTCCCTGAGAGCAGCAACTCTGTTCTTCTTGTTCCCTGCTAGGTCTCCTGAGTTTAGAGAGATGCCTGGCACGTACTAGAACCCAGACAATTCTTGTGGAATAAGTGACGGCACCCATGTCCCTGGGGTAATAAGTTTGAACAATGGAATGGCTCATACCAGATGAAATCTGATCGCACGCCCATTGCACTAAATTACTAGGAACTTAAAAAGAACTTTTCAGAAACCAAGATTCAAGTCACAATCCAGGCTACCAAAGGCCTCAAACATGGATCTTTCCAAATGCACTTGGATTAAAAAACCAAATGCACTTGGATTAAAAAACCAAAGCTATATTCTTTTTGTGATGGTATCTGGAGAGACCAGTTCGTTTACTTTACAGGCTCCAGTTTTCTCAGGGGGAAAAAGTATTCCAGAGGTACTGGGACAATCTTAATAGAATCTGCCGAGTTGTTTCTGTTTCAAAGACCACTAGAAGAATGTCTCGTCAAAGTGTCAGAAGCTTTCATCTAACTGGAGAATTACATTTTTGGTGAGAATAGCAGTTAATATAATGTCAATTTATGCTGCTCTGAGAACCACCTTGTGCATGTCCTTACCTCTGCAGTGCTGCTTATGGTGCCTCCTCCACCTGGAATCACTGTTCCTCCTCTTTTGTTATCCTGGCCCCATCCATCTTTCAAAGTCCTCATCAAGTCCCACTTAGAATTTCATGTCTTTCCCAATGGCCCCTGTGCCCTCCCGACATCAATGATCTAAGCCACTTATTTAATATTTAATTAATTATTGGGACTTCGCTGGTAGTCCAGTGGTTAAGAATCTGCCTTGCAATGCAGGGGACGTGGGTTCAATCCCTAGTTAGGGAACTAAGATCCCACATGCTGTGGGGCAACTAAGCCAGCATGCTGCAACTACTGAACATGTGAGCCACAACTAGAGAGCTCGTGTGCCGCAACTACAGAGCCCACGCGCGCTGGAGCCCATATGCCACCACTAGAGAGACGCCCGGAAGAGCCCGCATGCCGCAACTAAGACCCAGACCCGATGCAGCCCAAAAATAAATAAATAAATAAATAAATTTAAAATTTAAAATTTAAATTATTTATTTCCATATTCTATCTCTTGTAGTTAACTCCTTGTCTTGTTGTTTTAGAAAGGCTTTCAGGCAGCTCATATTGTCATCTTATGTTTTTCTAAAATCCTTCTGTACAAATTAACTTTTCAGGTGTGGACCTTTGAACCTTTTCTTCCCGACTAGGTGTTATATTCCTTGAAGACAGAAGTATCCGATGCCAGTTTTGAGTTCTAGCAGGGCTCACTGTTGTCTCCTAGCTCCAAGTCCGCCATTCTGTAACCCACACAGTGATGCCTGGCCTGGGGTCTGTGCACTACAGCTCCTAGAAGCACTTGTGGGCTCTGAGTTTAATTCAATCAGACCACTGATTCTTTTCGATGGGCCAGGCACCATGCTGGATACTGTAGCACAAAAGCAAAAAAGACACTGGGCCAGCACTAAAGGAGCTTACAATTAAACGGGAGTGGTATTGAGTTCATTTACTTTACATTCTTGTGCAGGGAGGGGCTTTGTGTCACAGCGCACCAAGTAACGAGTGACGAGTGACGCACGGGCACAAGGCACCGAGTGACGAGTGACACATGGGCACAAGGCACCGTGGGAGCCTCGAGGAGTGACAAATGGGTTTAACGTGGTAGGAAGACTCAACACATAGGATGTATGGTCCCTCTAGGCTATCTTTCCCGTTCATCTCTGCTAATTAACAAAGACATGGTTAGTCATGAGTCTTTGAGTCAAATGACATTTAGGTTTCACGTCTACTCACAGTTCCAGATTCTTTAAAAAACGAAACAGAACAGAACAAAATGGACTTTCTGTAG
Source organism: Aethalodelphis obliquidens (assembly GCF_003676395.1). Taxonomy (NCBI): domain Eukaryota; kingdom Metazoa; phylum Chordata; class Mammalia; order Artiodactyla; family Delphinidae; genus Aethalodelphis; species Aethalodelphis obliquidens. Next base: position 516,664 of record NW_020838015.1, on the reverse strand, counting down.
CGACAGATGAAGGCTCAGGCACTGGCAGCCCCTCACATTGGCTCCTGCTGAGAACGAAGCCACACTACCCAGAAAGAACCATAAAGCCACTTGGTGTAGATTAGGATTCTCACTCCCTCGGCCACAAAACTGGCCACCGGTTGCCTGAGAAATGGAGACTACAACAGGCAGGGCTGTAAGGCAACAGTTTGCCTTTTGGGTCCTTATGACCTGCATTTTGGGGGCCACTTGACTCTCCCTGATGGAACCTTCTCACTCCAAGCTTCCCAGCGCCTCCCTGAATCTTGTGTCCCTGTGTGCCTCCCATTCCTATTCTCAGCACTTGACACATATTTGCTTTCTGAATGAAGTCAGTGAGGTGGGCAAATGATTTCTTCCTTAAGGAGGCCCGCATTTCAAAGAGGGGAGACAATGTTTTAAGCCCTATTAATAAATCTCTGATTTGGAGGTTTCAGTTTGCGTCAGCACTCAGGTTGGGTGCGGGGGAGGTATGTTGACCCTACAACAAAGGCAGTTGTCACCTCCTTACAGACAAGACTGGCCCTAGCATGAAACCTTCTACCCAGAAGTAAAGGACCAGATATGTCAAGTGAAAGAAAAACTCTTACAGGTTCAGGTCAGAAGGGACCTTTATCTAAAACTGAAAGTAATTAAAACTGCATTTCCTGAGGAGAATGATAGGAGAAGGTTACCTCGGATGAGTCTGTGACCTTCTCTGGGTCACTTAGGTGACATTAGACTTGAGAAACTAAGGCATCTATTTCACAGGTGACTGGAACAAAGGTCAAAGATTCCCTTGAAGAGGCTGGGTCTTACCCCTTTTTCCTGGGCCCATCGTGGCTGGCCTTCCGCCAGCCTTCCGCAGAAAGCGAAGCGTCTGACTTTTCTGCGCTCTGGTGGGTTTGTTCTTGGCTTTGTATTTCTTCAGCTCCTCATGAAAGACAACCAGAAGACAAATTTACATATGAAGTGGCCAGAAATGAGAGCAATTTTCTATTCTTCATTCACTTTCCTACATTAGCACAGGACACAGAAGTCTAAAAAATTGGCAGTGATGTGCCCATCCACGTTTCCCGGTCACGCACTTATTTCTAATCTGTTGAGTGTTCCACAGTTAAGTGAGGACTAAGATTGGGGCTCATCTGTGGGGGTTTTGCTGAGATAAGCTTTCTAGGGGTGACTGCAATGGAGCAACTATACATGATCCCTCTGCAAATATTTTTAGGGAAGGGGAGCCTGGTTCATGAGAACTCCAAATCCCTAGAGACTGAATTTTAGCGTGGGATTCTAGAAACGATACCCTGATTTTTGAGCACATAAGCCAGACTTCCCGGGAGGGCCAACACCTGTGGACACACCTCGTGACTTGAGAGACAGTCTACACTCTGGAAGGTGCTGAGGTTTGAGCGGAGGAAGCAGCCAGAGCTAACTGCTTACTTCTAACTCCACTCTGTCCCACTGTGGCATCAGACCTGACGTTACCCACCTGGGAAAGCCCTTCCTTGCTACTGTGACACCCAGAAGTGGCACTGGAATCAGGTCCAAGCCTCCCAGCCCTACCCGCCAGACTTAAAAATAAGGGCATTTGTCTCCAGTGTCTGAAAGGGGAGATACCCTAGGAACAGACCAAAAGACACCTGCTCCACCTTTACTACAGCATACCTGAGAAACATGATCCTAAACACAGGTTCACTCAATATTTAACCAATTAAATTGTAGTCTCAATGCACAGAGTAATGTTCTCAAGGGGGGGTGTTATTTGCATTTGGTGACAGTATAATTCCTCATTGAGTGAAACCGTCTTGTGCAATTTCAGGCCATTTAGCATCTCTAAATGCCATTAATTCCCCCATAGTCATTGGGACAATCAAAAATGCGCCCTTGCATATCTCAACACTCGCCTAGCTTGATGGAGGGGGGCACAGTACAAAATATCAGCCCCTGTTTGAGAATCACTGGATGAGAAAAAACAACATTTAAATGAAATCTGAAACACATCCTGTTGAAAAACCAAGGATTGATTTCACAATGTGAATCATGTAATTCACCTGTTTTATGTTACTTTCTTAAATGTTTAGTAAAATATTGGAAGTGCATTCAGGAAAAGACCCGTCTGTGATGAAGATAAATGCCTCCCCTGAAAATCTCAGTGTGTCACATATATGAAAAATCACTGTGGGTTTTATTTTCTACCGACTTCCTCTTCCCTTGTATGAACTGCAGATTTAGATTTCATGCCACTGAGTTTTGAAATGACCCAAGGGATTCAGGAAATTCAACTGTTCTCATTTGCTACATAATATAGGGAAGGTATTTAGCCTGCCAAAATGAAGGTTAAAACAGTTTTGCTTCAGTTACCTGGACTTCTTCTTAAGATGGACTGTCGGACAACATCAGTGCCCAGAACACTGACGTGCTTGAAACGCTTTGCCTTTTCTTCAAAAAACCATTCACCAGTTACAATCCTTAGCTGCCTACTCAAAAGAAAAGAGGACAGCATTGGAATTCAATTCTTTAGCCAAATAAACCCTCAAAAATCCTTAATTAAGTAAAAAATAGCCTATAGTTATTTATAGCCTATAGGCTAAAAAATAGCCTATAGTTATTTATAGAGTCCATCTCAATCTTTGGAGTATATTATGGTGATTTTAATGGCCACTATTAGTTGCATACGTACTATGTACCAGGTATCTGCTAATTGCTCTTCATACTCAGTATACTTTTATCCACATAACAACCCTCTGTAAACATTATTATCCCCATTTTATAGAGGAGGAAACTGAGACTTAGAGCAACAAAATGATGTGTCTCACACGTAAAGCCAGGATCCCATCCCAAGCAGTCTGGCCTATAACTCAAGTTCTTTTTTTTTACATTTATTTTATCCAAGTATAGTTGATTTAAAATGTTGTGTTAATTTCTGCTATACAGTAAAGTGATTCAGTTATACATATATATATATATACATTCTTTCTCATATTCTTTTCCACTGTGGCTTATCACAGGGTATTGAATATAGCTCCCTGTCCTACACAGTAGGACCTTGTTGTTTATCCATTCTATTTATAACAGTTTGCATCTGCTAATCCCAAACTCCCAACCCATCCCTCCCCCCCTCCCTTGGCAACCACAAGTCTGTTCTCTGTCTGTGAGTCTGTTTCTGTTTTGTAAATAAGTTCATTTGTGCCATATTTTAGATTCCACATATAAGTGATATCATATGATATCTGTCTTTCTCTGTCTGGCTTACTTCACTTAGTATGATAATCTCTAGATCCATCCATGTTGCTGCAAATGGCACTATTTCATTCTTTTATGCTATAGCTCAAATTCTTAACCACTGCATCAGTGGGTAAATAATCTTTAATGACAACAGTGGGCAACAAATGAAGGTTTTGAATTATAAAGGGGCCATGATCAGACTCTGTTTTCTTTCTTTCTTTCTTTTTTTTTTTTTGGCCATGATGCACGGCATGCAGGATCTTAGTTCCCTGGCCAGGGATAGAACCTGTGCCCCCTCAGTGGAAGCACGGAGTCTTAACCACTGGACCACCAAGGGTGTCCCAATCAGACTCTGTTTTAGCATGATACCTTGATGTAATATAATGACTGAGTTAGAGTAAAGAGAGAATGGGACAAAGAGACAGGTTGGCCATGGCAACAGTCCAGGAGAGAGATGGCAAAAGCCGAGCTAGGGCAATGGCAAGACTAATAGAGAGGAGGAGACAAATTTAAAATGTAGGTGGTAGAAGGACCTGTCTGGGTTTCACAATCAGTTGAATGTGGAAAAGAAGGACCTTTGAATAATCACACCCATCTGCAATGGTTACACAAACCCTTTACCCCAGTTACACAGACCTATTTACCATTCTCAGAACATGGCCCATGTTCACTTACTACTTGTCCCAACACCTCTATGGAGGACTGTAATGGAAAATGATGAGGTTGAAAGGTAGGATTGGGTCACATAATGGGAATCTCTGAATGTCAAGTGAAGGAGTTGGAATGCCGTTTTGGAGATGCTAGGGAACTCCGGCAGTTTTTCTAAATTTCAGGTTGAATCACAGCATCTCTGGAGCATTGTAAGGGGGAGAAACCAGAAGCAGGAAGGCCAATGAAGAAGTTATTGCAACAGATAGGATAGGAAATGATGAAGATGTGAATCAGGGTACCATGGGGGCAAGAAGTGAAAAGAAAGATAAAGATACTTGGGCCACGATGAAGCAGATAGGTTAGGGAGTCCCTGGAGAAAGGGAAGCAGGAATGGCTTTCTTGACGTAGAACCCATTTTGGCCTAAGCCATTTTGTGATCTGAGCCTGGCTAAAATACTTGCCCTGGAACAGGTCTCAGTAATTAATGATCTTAAGGGAGGGAATGCAGAAACTAGGGAGGAGCAGTCAAGAAACAAAAGTGCAGCCTTGGGGCAGGGTCCTGGTTCCTTAAGAGATAAACATAATATCTTTGAGTTCTGCAGGAACTAAGGCCCCCACCCAGGTGGAGGATGGAATGATAATGTCGCCCCTCCTGACTTCAATCAACTGAAGCTTGGACTCTGTCGACTTGCTCCAATTCTATGCTGAAGCTCCCTCATGAGTATGCATGTACTCTTAGCTTAAAGCTTCCCCAGTTTTGCTGTTGGGGAGACACTCTTTTGAGAACGATCCCTGGTGTTCTCCTTACTTGCTTCAAGTAATAATAAATCCTTCCTTCTTCTCCCCATCTTTGGCTTGGCTGTGTCTATTGGCTCAACACCCACCAAGAGGCAAACCCAGTTTTCAGGTAACAACTGAGGATGAAAATCAGCAAGATCGGTGACAAGTCTGACATGGTGGCTGAGGCAAAGCAGCTAGGAGTCAAAGAGAGATTTCTAGCCCTAGAGTATTATATCCATGAGATTCAGTACCTGGTTGGACTTAGAAATTGACAATTGGATCTTAAATATAAAAAAAAATCACTCCAGAAAAATATGTCAATTTGTTCTCCACAGCAATTATCCTGAACTAGTACTGAATGTAGGAAACAAAGGTAAGTTATCTATGAAACCCAGTTCTACTACTGGGAAAAAAGTGAAAATGTCATCCTTGGAGCAAATTATTCATTGAATGGCCATAGCATGTACATCTCAAATTTCCTCTCAAGTGGCTAGATCATCTACTGAGAAGCAAGGATTATTGGATTAGCTCCAAAACTGTATAAAATACACCCAAACTGAATACTTGAATGGGTTAAATTATTTCTGGATACATCTTAAGTGATCTAGACTTATACATTAGTACTTATGTTGGAAATCTACGTGGTAATTGTTCAATTCTAAATTCTAAAGATGTTGCCTCTAGATTCCTGTCCCTTAATTATTCAATCAAATGCTAATCTAGGTACTGCTGTGATTGAACTTTGCAGAGGGAACTGAAGTTACCCATCAGCTGACCTTAAAATAGGGAGCTTGTCCTGGATTATCTAGGTGGGCCCACTGTAATCACTGAGCCCTTAAAAACAGAGGAAGAAGAGGAGGAAGTTGGATACTGAGATGTTGCCGAATGGGAAGTCAGACAGATTGCAAACGTGAGAAGAGGGCTCTGAGATGTAGAGGTCCATATGCAAGGATCAGGGAGACAGGCCTCTCGGAGCAAAGGCTGGCTCTTAGCTAACAGCCAGTGGGGAAACAGAAGCCTCGTTCCTACAGCCACAAGGAATCAGAATCTGCCCATGAAAATGAGCTTGGAAGTGGAATCTTCCCAGAGCCTCCTGATAGGAGCTCAGCCAGCGGACACCTTGATTTCAGCCTAGTGAACCGAGAGTAGAGAAACAAGCCAAACTAGCCTCCTGAGCTACGGAACTGTGAGACTGAAACCGAGCAGGACCCTGTGGGGCTCCTGGGCACGGAAGCCTTTCTGTTGTTTCTTGTTTGTAGGGAACAGACTACAGCCTCTGTGACCTTCCCTGTGTTCCAAAGGGCAGATTCGAACAGTTGCTAATCAGCGGAGGGAGGAGATGCAGAGACAAGGGAGGAGCAGTCAAGAAACAACAGTGCAGCCTTGGGGCAGGGTCCTGGTGCCCCCTCAAGGGATACACAGAACAGTATCTTTGAGCTCTTTACAGAACTAAAACCCCCAACAAATGGAAGATGTCAGCATTGTTCATTCCAGAGAAGACCACCTGAGGCCAGATTAAAGGAACCAGAGAAGCTCATCAAGAGACTACCTGAGGCCAGATTAAAGGAGTGCAGGCCCTGCACACACCCTAATCTTAACAGCAACCCCCTCCTTGAACCACTGCTATAAAACTCCTCACCAAATCCTCTCAGGTTGGGACAACAGTTCTTCAGGGGCACGAGCCTGCCATGTCCCCCTTTTCCTGGTAAAGCAATAAAGCTATCCTTTTCTACTTCACCCAAAACTCTGTCTCCAAGATTCAATTCGGCACTGGTGCACAGAGGCCGAGTTTTCGGCATCAAGATCATATGTTTACATTGTTCTAAGCTGCTAAATTGTGGCCATTTGTGATGGTGGCCACAGAAAACTAACAGAATCATTAAACATAAAAACCTATTTGTTTTAGTATTCAACTCAGGAAATGATTTGCATGGGTTCTAAGAAGATACCTATGAAAAATTCAGAGGAAGAATAGGGCAGAGGTAGGCAAACTATGGCTTGTGGGCCAAATTCACTTCACTACCTGTTTTGTACAGCCTACGAGCTAGAGATGGTTTTTACACTTTAAATGGTTGGGGAAAATCAAAAGCAGAAGATTTCATGACATGTGAAAATTAATATGAATTATACTCAAAAGGCAGTGTCTATTAATAAACTTTTATTGGAACACAGCCATGCTCATTTGTTTATGTGTTGTCTCTGGCTGCTTTTCTGCTACAACTGCAAACTTGAGTAGTTACAGCAGAGACCACAGTGCCCACAAAGTCTAAAATACTTACTGTCTGGCATCTTATTTTTTTAAAAGTTTGCCAACCTCTGCAATAGAACCAAGAATTGACACAAAAAGAAACAAGAGCAAGGGGAATAATACAGATCAGCGATAGAGAACCACCTAAGAGAGGCATGCCAAAGCCTCAGCTTGTATTTTTTGTTTGTTTGAGTTGGTTTCTTTGTCTTTGTTTTGTGGTATGTTCTTGAGATATAGGGTGAAATGGCCACATCGATGGCCATTTCATGTGTGACAGGGGAAAGAGGGCCACACCAGGTCTACATGCCCCAGGAAATGGGCCTCCATATCATCTTTACCATATATGCCTAGAGCTGCCAACACCTAACACAAATAAGATCTTCCCAGAATTGTCAGTCATTACTTCTTGCTATCCTTATAAGAACAATAACTATAATCCTTATATTTGCTCGACTCAGATATGGACTTGAGTCATTTGTCGTTTCAGAACTCTGCAACATCAGAACAATCTCTTGGGATCATGCCTTTGCCACCTTCTCAAGTCCTGGAGGCAGATGGAAGGCTTAGCTGAAGAACAGGGAGCTAAGGCTGAGTCAGTGTGTACCACGCACCAAGTCATGCATTAGCCACTTTACACATGACACCTAGAATCCTCACTATAAGCCATAAAGTAGCTATGTTATTCTCAATTTGCAGATGAGGAAATCAAAGCTCACAGAGGTTAAATAACTTGTCCAAAGTTATACAGTATTATGACAAAAACAGGATTTATACCGAAAGCCCTTTATATTTGGCAAAATTGTCAGTAAAGAACTTGAAGCTGTCAGGTATGACAAGGCTTTGAGTAAGGGTGAAAACGTACAGAAGCCACGGAATAACATGTAGCATTTCATATGATGGGCTATGATTGTGTGTGTGTGCATGTACACGTGCCTGCAAGTGTGCCTCTGTGTTGGGGGCAGAGTGACAGGAATAAAGGAGGGGTAAAAGAGGAAAGAAAATAAACATGACACCCACTATAAAAGTTATATTCTTCTCTGCCACATCAACCTAATATTTCAGAAATACAAGGCTCAGAATAGACGATGTGTTTCCTATAGGTCATACTCTAAAGAGTGAGTTTGACTGAAATTGAGTTACACTCATTATTTCTGATTAATGATTACTGAGTATTCAGAATTTGCTAGGCCCTAATTTTAACATTAAACTCATGGGAGTTCAAACTTTCACTTGGAAGCTTATTTAAATGTAAAGTCAAGTTGTCCTTAGATTTACAGGGGAAAAATAGGTAATCTTATCCTAAAAAAGAAGAACAGTGACCAAAAGATTCATTTTCTTCCTTTATCTTCTACTAGTGACCAGAGACATCTGAGATAAGACACGCTTATTAGATATGCTGAAATAAGATGAGTTTCTTTCTTACTATTCATAAGGAAACTAGAATTATTTATAAATTTATGCATTACACATCAAATATTTATTGCATTCCTACATGTGTTAAGCCCTGTGCTAAGGCTAAGAGTACAGATGTGAAAAAGACAAACAAGGACCCTGGCCTTATGGAGATGATGGTATATATTTATTCCTTTCTTCCCTTCCAACAGGAAAAGTAAAAAGAAACCCCTAGGCATATTACGGTGAAACTGTAGAACACTACAGATAAAGAGAACATCTTAAACGTAGCTAGAGAGGGGGAAAAAGACAGATTACATACAGAGGAATGATGATTAGGATGACAGTTGACTTTCAGTAGAAATAATGAAATCCAGAAGCCAGTGAAATGATATCTACAAAGCTCTGAGAGAAAATAACTATCAATCTAGAACTGTATATCCAGAGAAAACACTGTTTATGAATAAGAGTAAAACAAAAAAATTTTCAGTAAAATAAAAAGTGAGATAATTAACCATCAATAGAGTTTCACTAAAGGAACTTCTAGAGACTTTACTTCAAGAAGAGTTAATTAAAGTAGATCTGAGATATAAAAAGGAATGGTGAAAAGTGAAATTGGTAAAACACGTGGATAAATCTAAACAAATGTTGATGTAAAACAAAAATGATAATATCTAAATTGTTGAATTGAAAATAAGGTGTGTCTAAAACATAGGACAAAAAGTATATACAAGCCAGGCTGATGATATTTGGAGTTTAAGAATACCAAGTTCCTTTTACTGATTAGACGAAGGCTATAACTAATGATTTATAAAATTAAATATGAATGTTGTGATTTCCAGGGTAACCACTAAAAATAAAAATTCATATAATATCTACACTAGTAGAGAGGATAAAATGGAATGAGAAAAATATAGTACTTCAATCAATCTACAGATAATATAAATAAAAGCAAATATTACAGTAATTGCAATAGAAACAAATGCAAATATTGCAATTACAATGAACATAAGTAGACTAAACTCTATAGTTTAAGAAAAAATATTGTCAAATTAAACTTTAACAATTATATATCATATATGCATAGCAGGTATATGTAGACATTATACATACAGCATATATGTATAGCAAATAGTTAAATACATATAACATATAATTTAAAATAGCAGATACGCTATATAGTCTCATCTTAAGCATACGGACACAGGAAGGTTGAAAGGCAAACGATAAAAAAATATATACCACGTAAATGTTAACCAAAAGAAACTTGATATCGTTGTATGAATAGCAAACAAAATAGACCTTAAGGCAAAAGCATTTCTAGAGATGAAGGGGGTCATAAAAAAACACCTTCAAATCAGTAAACACTAACAGCCTAATAGAAAATTTGGCAATATATAAATAGTCATATCACAGAAGAGGAACCCAAGACAGCCAATAAACCTATGAAAAGATGCTCAACCTCATTAGTAATCAGAAAAATTCAAATTAAAATCATAATAAGATATCCATTTATATCTACCAGTTGGACAACAATTAAAATTCTTCATGATGCCAAGTGTTGGTAAGATTGTAAAGGAAACTTTTATACAATGTTCGTGGAGTTTAAATTGGTACAACGATTATAAAAAACAACTTATCATCTTATAAGGCTGAAAATGCTCATACCATTTGCTGTTCAGTTTCATTCCTAGGTGCACTCCTTACCGGAGTCTTCTCAAACATTTTTGGCAGAGGTCACAGTAAGAAACACAGCTGGTTGCCAGAGGGGAGGGGGGCGAGGGGATGAGTGAATTAGGTGAGGGAGATTTAGAGGGTACAAACTCCCAACTACAAAATAAATGACTCAAGGGGATGAAATGTACAGCATGGGGAATATAGTCAATAATAATGTAATATCTTCATATGGTGACAGATGTAAACTAGACTTATGTTGTGCACCAGGAACTAACATAGTGTTGGAGGTCAATTATACTTCAAAAAAAAACCCCAAACACATAGAAAAAGAGAACAGAATTATGGTTATCGGAGGTGGGGATGGGGGAAAGGGGAATTGGAAAGAAAAAAGTATGTTTTATACCACAATCCAGAAAAAAACTACACACACACACACACACACACACACACACACGTATATATATACTTACATACATATAATTTTATATATGCTGACATTTTCTGTTTCCTTTTTTTCTTAAATGCTGGTCATGACCCACCAATAGGTCATAACTCACAGTTTAAAAACCTTACCCAAGGAAACTCTTGTACATGTTTCTTAGGCCATATGTATAAGAATGTCATAGCAGCATTTTTTTGTACCATTATAAACTAAAACAACAAAAATCTGCATCAGCAAGAAAACAGATACATTATAGAATGATACAACAGTGAAGATGAATGGAATGGTATTCACATAAACATGGATAGATTTCACAAAAAAAACGTTGAGCCAAAAGAGTCACAAATCTTTTGCACAGCAAAGGAAACCATAAACAAGACCAGAGGACAACCCTGAGAATGGGAGAAGATATTTGCAAATGAAGCAACTGACAAAGGATTAATCTCCAAAATTTACAAGCAGCTCATACAGCTCAATAACAAAAAAACAAACAACCCAATCCAAAAATGGGCAGAAGACCTAAATAGACATTTCTCCAAAGAAGACATACAAATGGCCAACAAACACATGAAAGGATGCCCAACATCATTAATCATTAGAGAAATGCAAATCAAAGCTACAATGAGATATCATCTCACACCAGTCAGAATGGCCATCATCAAAAAATCTAGAAACAATAAATGCTGGAGAGGGTGTGGACAAAAGGGAACCCTCTTGCACTGCTGGTGGAAATGTAAATTGATACAGCCACTATGGAGAACAGTATGGAGGTTCCTTAAAAAACTACAAACAGAACTACCATACGACCCAGCAATCCCACTACTGGGCATATACCCTGAGAAAACCGTAATTCAAAAAGAGTCATGTACCACAATGTTCATTGCAGCTCTATTTACAATAGCCAGGACATGGAAGCAACCTAAGTGTTCATCAACAGATGAATGGATAAAGAAGGTGTGGCACATATATACAATGGAATATTACTCAGCCATAAAAAGAAACGAAATTGAGTTATCTGTAGTGAGGTGGATGAACCTAGAGTCTGTCATATAGAGTGAAGTAAGTCAGAAAGAGAAAAACAAATACCGTATGCTAACACATATATATAGAATCTAAGAAAAAAAAAGGTCATGAAGAACCTAGGGGTAAGACGGGAAGAAAGACACAGACCTACTAGAGAATGGACTTGAGGATATGGAGAGGGGGAAGGGTAAGCTGGGACAAAGTGAGAGAGTGGCATGGACATATACACACTACCAAACGTAAAATAGATAGCTAGGGGGAAGCAGCCGCATAGCACAGGGAGATCAGCTCGGTGCTTTGTGACCACCTAGAGGGGTGGGATAGGGAGGGTGGGAGGGAGGGAGATGCAAGAGGGAGGAGATATGGTAACATATGTATAACTGATTCACTTTGTTATAAAGCAGAAACTAACACACCATTGTAAAGCAATTATACTCCAATAAAGATGTTAAAAAAAAAGAATACACAGTATGATTTCCATTTCTATAGAATTCAAAAATGAGAAAATATATTACTTAGGGATATATCCAAGTAGACAGTAAAACCATAAAGTAAAGCAAGGGAATAAAAAATGCAAAACAAGAATGCTCTCATTCTTAAACTGGGTACTGAATACAGACACTCTTTTATTATTGTCTAAACAGTACATGCAGAGTGTCTTGATATGTATGACACTTCCATATTAAAAAAAAGTCCCTCTAGTTTATGTAGGTATTAAGATACTAAACCACAGTGAACAGAGCATTCTAAAAACAGGGGAGGGCTCTTGTATATGATTAATAAGTGACTGAAAATAGCATGTCAAGGCACTCAAAACAGCTTCTTACCACCCCCAAAATCTGTGGGTCAGTGTGGGGTTACTCTGATGTGAATCTTTCCCTTGTAACTAGATTATAGAAATTTGTTAAACTAGGATTGATTTTGAAATGACTATGTGGCAACTGCCAATACCCATGAGACCAAAAGATCGCCAAGAACAAGTTGAACAAGTTGAGGTTTTTGTTCATTGCAATGAAGGAAAACACATGCCACGAAGAACCACAGGAAGTCTCAGTAAGAGGGCGTTTGAAAGGATTTAATATAGAATTTTGGGTTATGGTAGGTAATTATGGGGAGAGTTCAAGGCAACAAGGATTTGCTCTAGATTAGGTGATGTCAGGAAGTGGGGACAACGCTATGACTGGTATCTTAAGTTTTACCAAGAAGATGGGCCAACTAGAAGGCTAAAGCTGTAATTGGTAAGGAGGTAGCAGGAGATTCACATTAGCCAAGAGAGGGGGATGTCTGATACTTTGTGGCTTGACCAGTCACCTTGTTTTGGTCTATGCTTAGACAAGATCATGAAGTATTCTTATTTTCTCTCACTTCATCCTGGTTGCAGAGTGATCGTGTGGGAGGCTGGTGCTCTGAGGTCGTTTATGTCCACCAGGAGAACGCCACAGCCTGCCTGTGAGCGCCAGATCAGCTCCCAACAACATCAAGGCCCACATGTAAATGTCACATCAGTTTCGGGATGTCAGGAGCTGTATTTCTCTTCCTCATAACAAAGCACTATATATTTCCTCCTGCACTCTCTGTGTGTATCTTCCAACCATTGGTACTATCTTCTTTTAAGTTACTGAAACTAATATTTTGTCTATTTCAGTTATATTTCATCTGTTTGCAGTAATCACTACAAATTCATCAAAAACACAACCACCAGGTTCCTCCTTTAAAATTACAAAGACTTTCACAAGGTCATACAGCAGCATGAAATGTCACCACATGGCACGAATATATATAAGATCAGCTCATCAATATCATATTAGAACTATTTCATTTGGGGGATCTCTGTCATGTCACTTTTATCTTAGGGGTCTTTCTGAGTTCAACTGAGGTGCTAATTAGGAAAAATGATCGTTATGACTGTCTTTGTGTTGCATGGCAACTGCCTCAGCTAACATAATCATGTAGAATTTTGTAGGTCTCATTAAGATAGCAACATGAACTAACTGGCTGTGTCGGGGATCCCTTTCATTCTATTTCTATAGAGTTACTTTTAAAACTAGACCAACAGCAACCAACTTGTTAAAACCAGAAGGGGTTGGAGAAAATGTCAAGGGTTGCTCAGCCCACTGTAAGAGGGAGCCTCCCTCTATCCGTCCTTGCTGTAATCGTTTTCAGTGCTACAGCAATAAAATCTCTTTACTTTTATCCAATCCAAGGTAAATGACAATAAAGGTTGTGTTTCCAACTGATTAGAGAATGAGTCACTTTCTGACTCATTTCATCTCTTAGAGGTCACGGTGGGAATTTCAATTTTATGGTCTATTGAACATGGAGACAGCCCACTGGCACTGCAGCATTCTCTCACAACAAATAAAGGACATTCACTGCCAATAAAATATCATTCACACTTCCTTTTTGAAAACCACTCCATGAACAGCAAATAAGATACTTCCAGCACTGACAGATACTGAGACCTCGTAGACTCATAGCTGGAATATTGAAGAAATAATGGTCTCTGTTTTCAGCTTTAAAAAATGAGGAGGGATTTTGTTTATATCAAGTTAAACACTCATCGTGTAAATTTCCAGCTGTCACAGATGCTAACAACTATTAATTGTTGTTGTCAATGAGGTGTAAGAACCAATGAGAGCTCTGTTTCTTCCTCTACTTTGAGACAATAATGTAATAAACTCATCTTCCTCCTTAGACTCTGAAACCACTGAGTGTAGTCCATGTTTTATTCATCTTTGTATCCTTATCCCCTAGTATACCAATAGGTTATCAATAAGTGTTGTAGGATGGATGGACGGATGGGTCAAAGGATAGATCAATTGGATAAGTGGAGAGTTGGGTTTATTAAGTTATTGTTATACCAATAAAAGAAGTACAAGTGAGTCAGAAGTTCTGTATTGATGCATTAACATCTCCTAAGGAGGACATGGAACCTTCAATTTGTTATTATTTATTCTTACACCCTTCTGACAACAACTTGTCTTATAC